>NC_090778.1:5630000-5930000 GCF_040054535.1 Antennarius striatus | reverse complement strand
CCATGGCCTCAGATTTGGAGGTGCTAATCCTCATCCCCACCGCTTCACACTCGGCTGCAAACCGGACCAGTGAGCGCTGCAGGTCACAGGCTGATGACGCAAACAGGACCACATCATCTGCAAAAAGTAGTGATGCAATCCTCAGGCCACCAAACTGTAAAGCCTCCTCACCACGACTACGCCTCGATATCCTGTCCATGAAAATCACAAACAGAATTGGTGATAAAGCCCTGGCGAAAGCCAACAGCTACTCGGAACAAGTTCGACTTACTGCCGAGAACCTGAACGCAGCTCTCACTTTGGGTGTACAGGGATTGGATGGCCCTGAGGAGAGGCCCCCTCACCCCATACTCCCGCAGTACTTCCCACAGTGTATCCCTGGGGACTCGATCATACGCCTTCTCCAAGTCTACAAAACACATGTAGACTGGATGTGAGTATCCAAGCCCCCTCTAGGATCCCTGTGAGAGTAAAAAGCTGGTCTGTCGTTCCACGACCAGGACGGAACCCACATTGTTCCTCCTCAATCTGAGGCTCGACAATCGGCTGGACCCTCCTTTCCAGCACCTTGGAGTAAACTTTCCCAGGGAGGCTCAGGAGTGTGATTCCCCTGTAGTTGGCACACACCCTTTGGTCTCCCTTTTTAAAAAGAGGAGCCACCACCCCAGTCTGCCACTATTTCGGCACTGTCCCAGACTTCCATGCAATGTTAAAGAGGCTTGTCATCCACGACAGCCCCTCAACACCCAGAGCTTCAGCATTTGCGGGCGAATCTCATCAACACCCGGGGCTTTGCCACCGTGAAGTTGTTTAACTACCTCGGTGACTTCGCCCCGAGAGATTGACTCTGATCCCCCATCATCCTTCAGCTCTGCCTCTGCAACACAGGATGAGTCAGTTGGGGTAGTTGGATTCAGGATTTCCCCAAAGTGTTCCTTCCACCGACCGACATTCTCCTCAGCTAAGTTAACAATTTCCCATCTTTGCTGTATACAGCTTGGATGGTCCCCCGTTTCCCCCTCCTGAGGTGTCGGACAGTCCTTCAGAACAACTTTGGTGCCGTGCGATAGTCCTCCTCCATGGCCTCTCCGAACGTTTGTATCGAATTTTATTTTGTGCGCTGCATAATTTTTCTTGTGTGCTGAGAATGTGCGAGCAGTGCGCAATTACGCACACGTGCACCTTCGAAGCAATGTTCCCTCTAATTTTTCATGTGTCTGGGCAAACAATCAAGCTTCCTCAGCGCACAGAGGACTACTGCGAGCAACATCAGATGTGGCCACACACCTGTATCACACTTCAAAACCTTGGATCATAGAAAGATACATGGTTTATTAAAAGAATCAAACCACAGTAGCAATTTTCATTAGTTTACTTTTAATATAAGTGATTTGGCCCACTTGAAATGAAAAAGACGAAAATCTTGTTGCTCATGCGATGTGTAGTATGTTATATTTGAGGGCCCTGCTTTGGCCTCTGTGAGGTCCAGTTGTGGCCTGGCTTAGGGTCCTGTTTTAGAAGAAATTATACATACTTTATGAAGAAAAGCTGAAGAAAAGCAACCCCAGAGCATGATGCTGCCACCACCATGTCTGACAGTGGAGATGGTGTTTTCAGGGTGATGTGCAGTGTTACTCTTACGCCAAACGTACCATTTCGGATTCAGCCCAAAAAGTTCAATTTTGGTCTCATCTGACCAGAGCACCTTGTTCCACATGTCATCTGTGTTTCCAATGTGGCTTCTTGCAAACTCCAAATGGGCCTTTTTATGGTTTTCTTTCAGAAATGGCTTTCTCCTGCCACTCTTCCATAAAGACCAGATTTATGCAGAGTATGACTAATAGTTGTCTTATGGAAAGATTGTCCCACCTCAGCTGTGTGTGACTGCAGGTCATCCAGCATGATCATGGGTCTCTTGGTTGCTTCTCTGCTTAGTTTCCTCCTTGTTTGGGCTGAAAGTTTAGAGGGACAGCCAGGTCTTGGTAGGTTTGCAGTGGTTTTATGCTCTCTCCATTTTGATATTATTGCTTGCACAGTGCTCCGGGAGACATATAAATATTGTGAAATCTTCTTGTATCTCATACCTGTTTTGAACATTTCCACAACTTTATCTCGGACCTGCATGGTGTGTTCTTTGGTTTTCATGATGCTGTTTTTTCTCCAGTGTTCCTTTCATAGACCTCTGAGACCATCACAGAGCAGGTGCATTTAAACTGAGACCAAATGACACGTAGGTGCATTCTGTTTGTCATTGTTAGTCGTTTAGGTCAACATTGGATCATTCAGAAGTCATCAGGGTACTTCTGGAGTCAGTTAGCTGAGCTGAGAGAACAGGGGGCCAATACTTTTGCACATCCTACTTTTCAGTTTTTTATCTGTAAACACAATATAAAATATTGAATACATTTGGTTCCACTTCATGATTGTGTCTCACATGTTGTTGATTCTTGAAAAATATTTTCAGTTTGTTATCTTTAAGTTTGAAGCCTGAAATGTAGCAAAATGTCAAAAAGTTGTTGGGGGGCCAATACTGTATGTATCTTGTACTAAACTGTGTTCAATCTTCAAGCATCATTCACCACAAAACAAAGACAATAAAAACAAAATGCAAGTTTTCACTGTTAATCTGATTTATCAAAGCAATAGACTAATATTCAAATCAGTAGTTTGAAAGATTTGTTTTCTCTTTATACATCATATCTTTTAATACTTTCAAGAACCAGCAAACTGCACTAATGACTGACTGCTGTACCAGAGGCACCTGATTATGAACTGTCCTGTTCAGTTACTGTACTTGTTGCTACATCTTCATACCTATGAATACGGCATCAATATAACAGGGTGACCTCAACAGTAACACGTATGCGAAAATCAAAGGCTGACATTCAGAAGAGCTGAAGAGGAACATGATTAGTCTGGAAAGACAAATCTGTTTCTAAAGCTCTGGAACTCCACAATCAACAAACAGACACAATATGTAGAAAAAGATTTTATGTCTACATTTTTCCTCACTAGTAACTACTTAGCGAAAATGGCATCCTGTAATAATTGTGTGGTGAAAGCCAAGTCTAACCTACAGGAACATTAAGACTGATGCTTTGACTTTTGCCATAACACACCCTGATGACCTTCAGAGTTTTGGGGGTGATATTCTATAGACTGAAGAGTGGAAAGTTGAACTGTTTTGAAGACAGGACTCCTCTTAAATCTTGTGACAAACTAACACAACATTCCACTAAAAGCACTTTACGTACAGTTAAACATTAAGATGTCAGTGTGATGTTGTGATGCTTTACTTCTTCAAGTCTAGGACAACTTGCTATATTTGTTAAAATGTGAATTCTACTCTACCTGAATATCCTAAGGGAGAATTTCTATGAGTTGAAGCCCAAGTGGGTCATGCAGTAAGACATTACTCCCAAAATTAAGAGTAGATTCACCTCTGTAGGCCTCAGGAGAAAAATGGAAGAAATCAGGTCTCAGTATTTTTTTCACAAACACTTTTCACAGTATTATTCATATAGTTGAGGTGAAGGGTGAACCGTGTCCTTGTGAGTCCATCGGACTTCAGTGTTGTGTCCTTAATGAGGCGGGCTGGTCGGGGGTCTCTGTCTCTCCACTTCACTGATTCACATGGACAATTTAACCACTAACCTTCTGAAATGAGCTGATCCTGAATGCCACGGGCTCTAGTTTCAGCTTCTGCTGATTAAAGAGAGCAAGGGTTATGATAAGTAAAAGTGGAGGAGGGGGTGGTTGTTTTGTTTGTGTGTGTGTGTGTGTGTGTGTGTGTGTGTGTGTGTGCGCGTGCGCGTGATGGGGGTCTTATTCATTAAATCAGATAGCCCCAAACATGTAGTTACCCTTTTTTAAGCTTTTAATGCAATGAAGATTGTGTATGGATACAGTCGACTTATATCATCTGACAAATTTATAAGGTCAGTTAAGCTGTTAGTCTGGCTTTGACGTGATTGAAACTTAAAATATGTCATGAATTGAATCATACTGACAATTTACAGAACAATTTTCAAAGAATTGATATAGAATCATAGAAGACTGTTATACTGACATCATAGTGTACAACTAGTCTTCTGGCAACACCTTTAAAACATTGTAAGCAAATTAGTTAATTCAGAATTGTTAATTATTGTTTATTGAGTTTTAAAGAATTTGTACCTCTAATTCTTGACACATGAGTATTTTCCCAAAAAGTCAGTTATTCTTAAAGGTCATACAGTCACAAACACACAATGGATGACATGTCCATTGTGTGTTTGTGAACTTTGTGTTGCAGTAAGATCTCCAAATTAGAACCTTAATTATTAATTAACTCTTAAATTGCATAAATATTTTGTTTTGTATCAAACTGAGAAAACAAGGCTCATCCTCGACTTAGCAAAGCAACATTTTCTGTGTGTAATTATTGACAAAGGGTAATTAACACGTTTAAGCCACCTGTGATCTCAAACACAGTTTATGTGAAACAGTTTAAGAATTTCTCAAGTGAGAGATGAATCTCTCAAGTCAGTCATTGACTTGCATGTGATTGTGCTGCACTAATGTTAACGCATCATTTCCTGGGAGCATACCTGCGGTTGGTTGGGTTTCCTCATTTGCCTGGCCTACAAACAACATAAAAGCCTGAGATATTACCTGTGCCTCTGGGACAACGGCTGTTGATCACAAGAAGAGTGAGAAGCCTGACTCTCCTTCTATTTACTATAATTAAGCCGTCAGGAGTTCTGATTTATGGTGCATTGAGTAAGAGAGGTGTTATCATGTAGACGAGGAGCAGGAAAGTGGAAAGAGAGCCACAGGGTTTATAGCTCCTGACAATAGAGAAAGTACAGATGGTGAATTATACATAACTGTCTGCTTTGGAAGAAAAGGACTTCAAGGCAAACTACAACTTTTTGGTGATGGTTTCTGCAAAACCAATATGATGTCTAGGTTTCTGAATATTTCACATTTGGCCAGAATTCCTCTGAAAGAATCAAATTTCTTCAATTTAAATTAAGAAAGAATTCTGATGCCTGCCAAAACGGCACACTATTATAAAAAGTATTTAATTGAGGACTTGAAGTGGTTTTTGCCACTTTTTCAGTTCTTCACAAAAGAGAAGTAACCACCATCTTGTTGTTTTCTCTTGTCTCTTTCAGGGGTGTTACAATGTGAGCTTGCGGCCTTCTTCCATCCGTACATTGATTGAGTGATTCAGGGATGTCTTGTCCTTCTCCGGCCCCCATCTATACCCTGAGGGGGGCAAGTGCACCCCTCAATACCCTACACTTTAGCTGCAATGGAAGGGACACTCCCCTACTATTCTCTGGGTGTGTACTGTACTTATTTCAACATAAATAATTTTAACTTCTTGTCTTGTCTTTTATTTGTCTCAGGAGATTTTACTGTGTGACAATAGCTGCTTAGATTTGATGTGTGAAGCTGATCTGAAAACATCAGCTGTTGTAGGTTACAGCAGAGCAGGGAAATTTATTGTATGATTAATATAAGCAGCCTTCATGAAGCTACCTGGTGGTTTTTGCAGGTCAGCGAAGGGTGCCATCCATGTCTGGAACCTGAACACCAGGAGGGCCCACCAGATTGTGGAGGGACATGCTGGTAGCTCAATAACTTGGGTCAGCACACTTCAGGAAGTAAATGCCCTCATCAGGTGAGGATGATTGTCCTTCCACATGTCATTTTATTTAGATGAACCTGTGGTACTAAATAACTGAACAGGAATTGTTCTTCCTGTTAGAGCAGTCAGGGACGGGACATGCAGATCTGCCTGTGGGATCTGAGCGAAGGTCGCACCGAAGTGATGGACTCTGTTTGGACCGGCAGTGTTGGATTCTGTCAAAGCTCCCTACTGAAGTCAAGCCCTGGACACTGCCTGCTGGCCTTTGCTGGAGAGCAGACAGAAGAGGTGAGACGTTACCAATAGAGGCACTAACTCAACTCTGTTTGAGTTAGCCCACAGCACATGCTGAAATGTAGTTTTTGTTTCAAGAAGATGCAAAGGTTTCTGTTGAATTTCACTGTGCAGAGGAGACATTAATGATTTATAATAATTAGCAAAAATGACAGTATTGATTGAGTCATTGAATTTATTTTCTATTAAATTTTAAAAATGAACACAAGATCGATGATCAGATTAAGACTGTTCCATTGTATATAGTTCATTTTAATATATATTTTTTGCCTGTTAATTACTCAAGGTGGATTGGGCATTACACGTAGAAAATATTAACTTAGGAAATTCACCATCACAGTGCTATGGTATGTCTAACACAAAAAAACCCCTTTGCCTATATTGGCATTTGAGAGGTGGGGTCTTAAATTTGTTAAACAGTCTGAATTGAGTATAAAAAATGCAGACCTGTGTGAACTTGACCAGACTTGCTGTTAGCAGTTTGCTGGATGGATTTTGAAAATTCACACATATTTGTAGCTTGGAATTGTGTTTGGCAAATTGATTGAAAATTCAAGGTCCCACGGAAAGAATTATTACTGCCGCACATTCAATTGTGAGGTAAATATAATATTTAGGAAATGTAAAACTACTAATAAAGAACAAGAATAAATTTTATGAAGTGTGATTAAATGTTATGAATCAAGGTGACACCTGAATGTACAGCACATATTTAACTGCCAACCAGTGATCTGAACAGCTTCATTAACAAAAGAACATTCGCATGAATCAACATGCAGAGAGGAACTTAATTCCACTTACCTGCTAGTGACTGTAGGCATTACATTATGAGAGCTACAGGAAGCAGGTTAAACTGTCTTTTTAGAAGGTTTGTTACTGTTACGTATTAATGTTATATCCCAGAGAAATTCCATTGCTGTTTGATCTGCACAATATGTTTTGTTAATTAATGCTCAACACCCACAAGCCTGTACTTTTTTTTGTGGAGTTAAGCGGGACGGGGGGAGCTTGCAGCCAGCAATTCAGCCATCTTTTATTGCCACCAGATTCATGTTACTTGCTCCATTGTGGGAGAGCCACACTTAAAAGAGGCAGAGTGGTCACCTGATCCAGCCAAACGTGCCTCCGCTAACCTCAGTCTAGCAGGCCAGGCATCAGGGCGCCTGTGATTCCCAGCACCTCAATAATGCCATTGTCCCAATAGATACGGACGGACGGACGGACGGATGGACAGAGACACAGACAGACAGAGACACAGACAGAGACACAGACAGACAGAGACACAGACAGACACATACAGACACAGACAGACACAGACAGACACAGACAGGCAGACAGGCAGACAGACAGACAGACAGACAGACAGACAGACAGACAGACAGACAGACAGACACACACACACACACACACACACACACACACACACACACACACACACACACACACACACACACACACACACACACACACACACACACACAGTTGAGTTAGACCAAAACATGACATGACCGAGTTTGTCATTTTGTCTCCCCACCCCAGTCCACAGATATAACTGGCCAAGAAATGTTTATAAAGTATTGCCAATTAAAACACTCACCCTTAAGAAACAATACATTTGCACATTACATTAGACGTGCACAAAATTGATTGAGCGCCATTGGCAACAGACACACACACAGGTCAATATTTGGATGTGTAACCAAGAAAAGAATAATCACTTCCTTCATAGCTATCTCAGGCGGTTTTACTGTTTACTGCTCTCAGCAAAATTCCTGCCAAGGGATTGCTGCCATGGCAGAGACATTAATTAATAGTGTGGGTGTTTTATTTATGGGCAGTGTGATGCCACATAAGAGCAGAAGATCACCTGAGGCACAGAGTCCTTAAAGGCCCTCTTTGTCAGGCATGCAGCGGTAAACATGCAGGACAGATGTGGCCTTGCGCTAAAATACAGATTGTTCGCTCAAAGGGCTGTTTAATCTGAGGTCTAATGAGGATGAATATGCCAATTGTCAACACAGATGAAGGAATGAGTCTTGGTTGTGATCTGGGTACACACATACAGTACAAAGGCACACACTTTATCATTGGTTTCATTAGATTGTGTATTTTATCAGAATCAGTGCCAATGTGTGCAGGAAAACACCATTCATGTCACAGGGTCAGGCTTTAGCAGGATTTATTATAGACAGTGAGGCAGCTGCTTTGTACTGATGGATGATACTGTACTGCTGGTTGGAGGCACTCTGATCTGCAGAGGTCCTGAACCATCGTCACAGGTTCAGGTTGCTGCTTTATTTAACTTTAGAAGACAAACAAATCATGACTTGCCAAATGGTTCTAGACAAACCAATTTCTTGGTTCTTGATGATGAAAACAGAATAAGAGCAATGATATAAACAAAAAATCATGAAAAAATTAAAGGTGACATTTTTTAAATAGAACTTGTAGGTTTAGGGTGCCGTCGGAGCCCGGCCGGGCACGACTCCCATTTCTGTTGAATTTAAAAAGTGAACCTGCCAGTTGTGAGCATTACACAGGTCAGCTTTTCTGTTGTTATGTCAAATGGTTAAGTCAGCTAACTTTTCTAGCACAACACAATAAAGCTTTCTTAAGTTGGACACTTGTAATTGAACATTGTTGGTTCTTATCGTATACGTTGCTATTGTTCTATGTCGTAATCGATCCTTCCTCAGCTGCTGTTTTCACAATCTAGAAGTCTCGTAAGCCTCTTACTTCTCTGCTACATAGCTGAGATAGCAAACAAATAGCCTGAGAAGTGTTTACACACTGAAATATTTGTCCATTTAGAGTATGCTATCCTGATACTCTTAGGATACTGCATTTTGACAAACTCAAACGTATACTGTATTTACACACAAACTGAACAGATTTAGTGTGGAACTAAGCGATTTTCAGATATTATTATTATTAGATATTCACATGTGTTATGCTAGCAGCAGCTACTGTAGCCACAAGCTGTGAGCCACAAGCAGTAACCAACAACTCTATAGAATCAATATGCGCAGATTGTTTCCACTGTCCCATTTGTGATACTCAACTTGGCAGAACACACATAGTAGTTCGGCCAGATATCTCCTAAGCAGATTTGATATATGAAATTGATAACGTTTCCCCAAAGTGGTAGCATACAACCATGTTACAATGCTGAACATACTAAGATAAATAAACGTGATGTACCTACTGTTCATTAGCAATTTAGCACTGGCAATATGGAATTGAATGAGCTTTCTTTCGTGAGTTTTATTATCTAATTGTCATGTTCTCTATGCAGGTCAAGGTTATTGAACTTCCCAGTAAGACCCCAGTCTGCAGTCTGGTACCAGATGCTAAACATGGAATGGTCATGTGTATAAAACTGTGGCAGGTAAGCACCAGATTCCTGTCGAATATCATTTATAAAAATCATTGCAGTGCTTTCAGTTAACTCCCCCCCAACTGGAAATATCCCTCTATAACTAAATCTCAGGCCTGACATCACCTTGGCAGCCATTATCAAAACCTTCTTTTTCACTCTTGTTTTACATGATGCTTCTTCAATACTTACCTGCTTTACTCTGATTGGCCAACAGCCAATGACAAGATAGAATAATGGAAAAGTAAACAAAAATACACTTGAATTAGAATTCACTGACTTCTGGGACATTTTTCCGAGCATTTCCTCTCAACTGGCGGGGAGTTCTAACTCTGTAATTAGAGCGTTTGAAAGGGCTGGGGGTTCACAGCCATATATCAGCCTGCAGCTGTACATCCAATCCCAGCAAAAATTTTGTGTTCTGTTTTTCTTAATGCTGTTGAAAGTTTTTTTTCCAGCCATTAACGAGAAACTGTAATTATTTTTATGTCTAATTATTACCTCTTTGGGATTTAGGCTTAAGGGGACAGAGTGGGGTTTAAGACTTTCACAAGACTGTGGAGGATTTTGAATAAATTCCATGAGCTGTACAGTTTACAGGCAACAGAAATCAAATCATAGTTTATTACTATGAAGCCAGAGGGATGCTGGCCCGTGCAGACTGTTCCTGTATTCCTGTAATACTAATTAGAGGTACTCTAATAGGTTAAATACAAAAACTTTGAAGGTGACATTGTGTTTATGAAATTATTATAGAGACGTGCAGAGCAGATTGTGTCTCAACATGCTTGCTGACATTGTGTTTGTGCTTTTCTTTCAATCCCTTTGATTTCAGTGTTCCGCCCAGCTTTCATCATTTGATTTATGAACTAATGCTGGTTCAGCGTTGACTGCCAGGAAACATAATGATCAATTATATTATTTTAAATTATATAATATCATTGTAATACGGCACAGGCAGCTGTCTGACTTCAAAGTCTAAAGGCCCAGGTAATTCTAAATCATTTCAGGCTGATTCCTTTCAAAGCCGAGCCGTGTTCATATTTTACTCTGACTGACCGACTCAAGAGGTACAAGCAATGTGAAAAGACAGAAACACCCAGTGTGTGTGTTTGTGCAGACACAAAAACCCTTTTTCACACACACAGCTCAAACTTCACACTCTGTCTGTCAGTCTTAAGAAATAAAATGCTCATGTTGCCTTTCCCATCAAATGTTCATGTGCTGCTCACAGTTCCCTTAACCTCACACAGCAGGAGGCAACAGCTGACACTGTTAGCCCTCTCTCCACCCTGTCTCACTCTCGCTCTCGCTCTCTCTCTCTCTCACACAAACACACATACACACACACACACACACACACACACACACACACACACACACACACACACAGAGTAAGAATCCACTGACAACGAACTTGTTCTTTGACCATCAAGATGGGGAGTGATTATCCACCATTATTTCCAAGACAGACTCAAAAACAGATTTATCATCGACCTTTAAGCCCTCTGTGACTGAGTTTATGAAAAAGATTAAATACGGCTTTAAACTACGCTTTCTTTTCAATTTAGCTTCCCTTCATCAAAATCCCACCCAGACCTGAGTTCTCATGCTGGACTGTTACTAAATGCAACACACCTATCTGGTGTCTCTGAATCTGATCATGAAAAGCCGTGGACAATGCAGCGGATGTGGAGGAAGACAGCGCCTCCACATGTGGGTTTTGACGTGTGCGGGGATGCAAGGCTTGGCCAGGGGTACAGTATTGATGTATGATGTGCAAGGCTTTTAATGTGAACAGAGGCTGGCGGGGAAAAGGAAATGTTCCTATACAGATATCCATCATTCTCAGCTCATCACCTCACTGCCTCGTGGCCATGACATCATTGAGAACAGGGACGAAAACCGGAGGAAACTATTGGTTCCTTATGTGGAAGTGGTGCCTGCCTGAGGCCAGTGGTGACCACATCAGTGAACAAACTGTTATTCTCTGTGTTCATGGTTTTGGATGACTTACCCTGTACGGAAATGGCTTAGAAGTGTTTTCTGAATACACAATAAATTCACATTCAGCATTTATTTGTCACTAATTAGTTATCTCAAGTTGAGCTAAAGATTCAGCTGTAGTTCCTGTCCAAGTGTTAATTATTACTTTTGAAATTAATTGAAAAGGACTAAATTTACTGTACAAAGCAAGCAAAATAGCACAACACACATCATTAATAAATAAAGCCACATAGCAGCTCCTGTAGCTACAGTCCAAACAAAACAATCGTAACAAATAAAAACAGATGCATCTTGGGTTACTTAACTTAAAGAAAGTGTAGAGGACTTAAGAAATTGCAGTTACAGCTGCATTTTTGAATATTTAACATGGGAATTTCCCCACAGTGGGACGAATAAAGGTCTATCTAATGTACTGAGGAAAACAGAAATGCATTCAAAGTGTCGGTGTGTAAATATTCAGAACACTGACCTTATGTGTATGAGGTCCATTACATCAACTCTTTTGAGACAATGAGGTAGGAGGCTCTAATTTAAAGAGGTCCAACAAGTTAGCCCTCCTCCCCTACTTAGTCTGTATTGTTATTAAATTAAAACATATCTGTTTTTGTTGTTCATCTATTTTCAAGGCAGTTTTGGTAAAGATATAACATTATTAATAAACTCAAATACACAAAAAATACATTGCTCTTAAAGGACTCATGGAAAACAAGTGCAACAAGAACTAATGCAGTCACAGACTGCAACATCCCGCGACACGCCTGAATTCAAAATTTTACCCTGCCCTACTTGCATCAAAACTAGTGCTTTTCATAGATCATTGCACTGGCTTTGATCTACCGTCTCACTCACACTGGCCTTCTCCCTCGTCTTTCTATCTTATTCGGTTCCTGAGTATACAAAAGTTGAACTTTGAACTTGAACAGTTTTTCTCAAGATCATCATCTCATTTTCATCCCCTTTGCTGCCCGAGTAATATGCATTTTGTTTCATCTCTCTATCTGCAACGGTTGCGAAGATATTTGGTAGACATACGAACAAACGGATGGATGGACGAACAGACGGACAAACACAAACACTGACAATCACAATACATCACCGCTTTGAAGCAGGATGTAATAAATGTTTGATGCATTGATATGGGCCGTAATAAAATACTTGACTCTTTGAAAACTCCTCAAAGGAGATCTAAATAAAATGTATTGTAGTCTAATCTGAGCCTAGTGATCACTTAAAAGAAGGGAGCACAAAACTGAAAAACAAAAAAACCAATAGGAACTCACGATGCTTCCTCAGCATTTGGGGAATTTTTAGAGATCAATTATGTGCCCATTTGTAGATCTGGCTGTCTTCCTGTGAAAATGTGGGGATGTTTCCTGCCACAAAATGATTCTGAATGAAAAGGAGCTGCTCTCCAAGGTGAGTGCAGTCAAAGTGATCTCAGAAGTTTCCGAACAGTTTTTGGATCAACTCAACCTGAGAAGAGACACATCTCTCACCTTTCATATGTGTCATTGCTGGTAGACCATTGCAGTCCTGGGATGTGAGTGAATGAGCAACAGCCTATGGATGTCACTTTTTGTGGGCTTTAAGTTTTCCCGCATCCTTACCTAAAGCATCTGTGGATGCATTTCTTCCAAATGTCTGTCTTTAGCCTGAAAATACCATTTGATATTTCCACTTTTGACAACCGCAACACACTGTGCAGATGAGGCATAATGGCCCCATAGATCTCATAGAGGAACAAACATGCTTTTCTGTCCAGTAACCTTTGAAGAATCAGTCCACTGTCAGCTTTTCGAAGTTTTAATAATCTCATCTGTCACGCATGTTTTGTCCTCTATGCCTTGGTTCACTTGTTGGAAATGTTTTGCTATCCAGGTTGAATCTGAAGGCCACCAATTAGATTGCTGCCCCTCTTCACTTCTACAACCATTGATACGATAAGTTTTCAGAATAGTCATCTTATCTAATTTGTCCACAGACATGATAAGTGCAGCCTTTTCTTACTTACAAATTGAATGAAAATTTTTAGAAGGTTCAAATTTTATTTGTGTCCTTTCTTAAGAAAATTTATCTTTGTTAGGTCAAATGTTTAAAATCATGACTTCTGATATTGAGTCAGATTAGTTTGATCAGTGAGACTGTAAAATATTTTAAATTGGGAATGTTTTCAAAACAAAAACGTCCAACATCACTGTTCATTCATTCATTTTCCAACCCGCTTAATCCGCTAACGCAGGTCGCGGGGTAGCCAGTGCCTATCCTGGCAGTCTCAGGGCGTGAGGCGGGGGACACTCCGGGCACGACGCCAGTGTACCGCGGAGCCACATAGAAACAAACAAACAACCACTCACACACACACTCACTCCTATGGTCAATTTGGGACCGGCCAATCAACCTGAAGCGCATGCTTTTGGAGGTGGGAGGAAGCCGGAGAACCCGGAGAGAACCCACGCAGACACGGGGAGAGCATGCAAACTCCGCACAGAGCGGGACTCGAACCCGGGTCCGCCGTGTTGTGAGGCAGCAGCACTAACCACTGCGCCACCGTGCCGCCCGTCCAACATCACTGTTGATCTCCTGAAATGCCTGTAGTTCATTTCCTTCGTTTTACATAACAAAATCTTCATTAACAATTTTAAGATGAGAACATCTTCAATTATTTTTTTTCTTTTTATAGTATGATTACTGTTTATTCAACAGATAGATAATCAGCAAATTAATATAGGAAACAATCCTTAGTTTTAGCCCTGAAAAAGCTTAGAATAGAAAACTGCTTAATTTTGTCTTCAAAACACAGTAAAATTCAACTGATTTAATCTAATGGTTCAGCAATTATTGTTATTATTGTTTATATTTGTTTATTATTGTGCCTCCATAGACATCTTTATTTTCTTTATATCTTTAAACATCCCAAAACAAATGGCATTGTTTTGTAAGAAAAACTGACTTGACACAAATAAAACAAGTACCTCTGAATAAACCTGGTATTTCAGGTATTCTTCTTCTTCTTTTCCTTTCGGCTTTTCCCTTCAGGGGTCACCACAGTGAATCAATTGCCTCCATCTAGCCCTGTCCTTCGCATTCTCTTCTCTCACACCAACTACCTTCATGTCCTCCCTCATCACATCCATAAACCTCCTTTTTGGTCTTCCTCTAGGCCTCCTTCCTGGAAGTTCAAAACTCAGCATCCTTCTACCAATTTGTTCACTATCTCTCCTCTGGACATGTCCAAACCATCTCAGTCTGGCCTCTCTGACTTTATCTCCACAACCTCTAACATGTGCTGTCCCTCTGATGTGCTCATTCCTGATCCTATCCATCCTGGTCACTCCCAAAGAGAACCTCAGCATCTTCATCTCTGCTACCTCCAGCTCTGCCTCCCGTCTTTTCCTCAGTGACACTGTCTCTAGACCAAACAACATCGCTGGTCTCACCACAGTTTTGTACATCTTTCCTTTCATTTTAGCTGAAACTCTTCTATCACACGTCACACCTGACACTTTTCTCCACCCGTTCCATCCTGCCTGTACACGCTTCTTCACCTCTTTTCCAGACTCTCCATTGCTCTGGACTGTTGAGCCTAAGTACTTAAAAACCTCAACCTTCTTGATCTCTTCTCCCTGTAACCTCACTCTTCCACTTGGCTCCCTCTCATTCACACACATGTACTATGTCTTATTGCGGCTAACCTTCATTCCTCTCCTTTCCAGGACAGACCTCCACCTCTCTAGCTTCTCCTCCACCTGTTCCCTGCTCGCTGCAGATCACAATGTCATCTGCAAACATCACAGTCCATGGAGATTCCTGTTTAACCTCGTCTGTCAGCCTGTCCATCACCATAGCGAACAAGAAGGGGCTCAGAGCTGATCCCTGATGCAGTCCCACCTCCACCTTGAACTCCTCTGTCACATCTGCAGCACACCTCACCACTGTCTTACAGTCCTCATACATGTCCTGCACCGCTCTAACATACTTCTCTGCCACTCCAGACTTCCTCATACAATACCACAGTTCCTCTGTGGGCACCCTGTCATAAGCTTTCTCCGGATCTACAAAAACACAATACAGCTCCATCTGGCCTTCTCTGTACTTCTCTATCAACATCTTCAAAGCAAATACTGCATCTGTGGTACTCTTTTTTGGCATGAAACCATACTGCTGCTCACAAATGTTCACTTCTGCCCTTAGTCTAGCTTCCACTACTCTTTCTCATAACTTCATTGTATGGCTCATCAGCTTTATTCCTCTGTAGTTGCCACAACTCTGCACATCTCCCTTATTCTTAAAAATGGGCACCAGCACACTTCTCCTTCACTTCCCAGGCATCTTCTCACTATTTAAGATCTTGTTGAACAACCCAGTCAGAAACTCTACTGCCACCTCTCCTAGACACTTCCAAACCTCTACAGGTATATCATCAGGACCGACTGCCTTTCCACTCTTCACCCTCTTTAATGCCCTCCTCACTTCATCCTGACTAATCTTTGCTACATCCTGGTCCACAACAGTCACTTCTTCTAGTCTTTGTTCTCTCTCATTTTCCACGTTCATCAACTCTTCAAAGTACTCTTTCCACCTTCCCAGCACTCTACTGGCACCTGTCAATAGACTTCTGTCCCTATCCTTAATCACCCTAACTTGCTGCACGTCCTTCCCATCTCTATCTCTCTGTCTTGCCAACCGGTATAGATTAGTCTCTCCCTCCTTACTGTCCAACCTAGCATACAAGTCATCTTAAGCTTCTTGTTTGGCCTTTGCTATCTTTACCTTCACCTTACGCTGCATCTCCCTGTACTCCTTTCTACTCTCCTCAGTCTTCTCAGTGTCCCACTTCCTCTTAGCTAACCTCTTTCTCTGTATACACTCATGTACCTCCTCGTTCCACCACCAAGTCTCCTTATCTACTTTCCTTCCAGATGACACACCAAGTACTCTTCTACCTGTCTCCCTGATCACATTAGCTGTAGTTTTCCAGTCATCTGGAAGCACCCACTGACCACCCAGAGCCTGTCTTAACTCCTTCCTAAAAGTCATGCAACACTCTTCCTTTTTTAGCTTCCACCATTTCACTGATCTCCCTCAGGTTACACCGTCTACACAAGATGTAGTCTACCTGTGTGCTTCTACCACCACTCTTATAGGTCACCCTATGTTCCTGCCTCTTCTGAAAGAAAGTATTCACTATAGCCATTTCCATCCTTTTTGCAAAGTCAACTACCATCTGTCCTTCTGCGTTCCTTTCCTGGATACCAAACCTGCCCATCACTTCCTCATCACCTCTGTTACCTGCCCCAACATGTCCATTGAAGTCTGCACCAATGACAACTCTCTCACTTCTAGGTATGCTCTGCATCACTTCATCAAAGTCCAACCAGAATTTCTCCTTCTCCTCCAGCTCACATCCTACCTGTGGAACTTACCCACTAACAACATTGAACATCACACCTTCTATTTCTAGCTTCAGACTCATCACTCTATCTGACACTCTTTTTACCTCCAGGACATTCCTAACAAACTCCTTCAAGATAACTCCTACTCCATTTCTCTTCCCATCTACACCATGATAGAACAACTTGAACCCTGCTCCTATACTTCTAGCCTTGCTACCTTTCCACCTGGACACACAGTATGTCTACATTCCTCCTCTGCATCATGTCAACCAACTCTCTACCTTTTCCTGTCATAGTTCCAACATTCAACGTCCCTACTCTTAGTCCTATACTCTTGGCACTCCTCTTCTCTTTCCTCATGCGAACGCACTTTCCTCCTCTCCTTCTTTGACCAACAGTAATCCAATTTCCACCGGCGCCCTGTAGGTCAACAGTGCCGCTGGCGGTCGTTGTTAACCCGGGCCTCGACCGATCCAGTATGGAAGTCATAGGTTTGATTCGCATCTTTGATTTGGCAAAAGTTTTACGCCGGATGCCCTTCCTGACGCAACCCTCTGCATTTATCCAGGCTTGGGACTGGCACAATAAGACACTGGCTTGTGTCCTCTTGCGGCTACATTGTATTTCAGGTATTCTGACTTATTAAAATATAAATGAAATGTCAGATTGGATGCCTTACCAGTTCATAAACTAAATATAGCAGCACATTTAAATTGAACATTATGAACATTCTGTGAAGCATCCTGTTGCAGGATTACTTTACAGTGTACAACATAGTGGCACCCAGCCTGCTGGTGGCCCTTATAACATCACCATAGCAAAGCAACATAAATGGATTGATTGAATCGTTACAAATAAGAAATATTTTTTCTCGCTTAATGATATGAATACAGTGCACCCTCACACATTTGCGCATCAACGCTCGCAACTTCACCTCATCGCGGATTTTTGTTAGACAGTCACGCAATATTGTACGGGCACTCTATTGGCTGACGGCATCCAGAAGTGCGCTATGTTCCGTGATTTTCGGACTTACGTGATACACGAAAGTGCTTTAAACAGTCGATAAGAGTGTGGTAAAAGGTAGTAGATAGAAGATGGTTTAATGTCAATACGGGGAGGGTTCATAAATTACCGTAAATAATAACATAGTTTGTCGTTCTATCGAGGAATTTGTTAATCGCGTGTGGTTTCTGGAACACACTACCTGCGAGGCACGAGGGCGTACTGTACTATGCTGTTCATTTGAGTTACAGTAATTATAACCTCATTTATACAACCTCGCCCTTCCTTCTACAAATTTTTGTGGAATTCCTTCCAGTGCCTGTAGTTTTAGTGGAAGGCTGCTGACAAGCAGACAAACCAAGTAAATAATGGACATGGCAAGAAGGAAAAATGGTATGCATGATTATTGGTTGGTTGAGGCCCAGCTAATAGCCATTTAAGAGATCATGCAGCATCAGTACTCTCCATTGGTCTGGACTCCTCAAGCAGCTTCCATCCATCTGTCTTTCCAGCTGCTCTGTGTTGATGAATCAGCTCCCAGAGCCCCTGCCCCTCTCCAGCAGAGAGCCCTCTTGTAGAATGGTCTGTGGAGGATATAATGAATTAGGTGTCTACCCAGGGTTCTCTGACCTCCGACCCATGACATCATTAATCAAGGAGGTCCTACGCTTAAAGTGAAATGGTGGGCCCCTAGCCTGGAACGCTTAGCCTGGGCCCTGCTGGCAAGTAAGGGCCACTGATTTTCACTTGTTTTTATTTGTTTTCATAATCCCTTAGTGTTCGTCGTCGCTGATGTGTTTGGAAGGAATACACAGCTCTGTCTATAATTTGTTCAAAGCTGGAAACAGAGAAAAATTGAGCGTTAAGTGAGAAGAGGACTTGAAGATGGATGAAAGGATGGCAAACCTTGGCCCCTTCTCACATATGGAAAACATTTCTTTACCTCCTTGCTTTTGCAGGGCACTGCTCTTCTGAATGTCTGGTGGTGTTCTGAAGCAAAGACACAAGTCAGGACTGAGTGTATGCTGGAACTGGGAGCTTGCAGTCCTTTTGAAATATATTCTTCCAGAGGCTAGTGTGAAGTCGTTTAGTCTATGGAAAGTTCAGATCTTTGTTTGGATAACGCTCTAGGCATATGTGGACATAAAGTCGACTGTATTAGGCAGCACTAGCCATGCTAATTAGATGAAATGTGGGATTGCACAAAAGTGACATGGATGAGTTCTCACCTTGTCTCTCCCTCCTCGTCTATCCCTTTCTTTTCTCAAGTTTCTATCAGTTCTCATTCACATATTTAGTCAGTGAAGTGATGTCAATGTTGACTCTACCCTCCACACATCTATACCTGTCTGATGTCACATTTTAATTGAATAGAAGCTAGACTGTGGGGTAATCCGTAGCCTTTTTACATTGAGATTGTGCAACAGCTCCATAACAAAGACATTTATGGAGGGAGTAATAGTAAGACAGTACTTCACCTCTACACAGTACATAATTCCATCACAGTGTGGTACTATAGAGGACAAGCCGGCATTCCACAAACAAAAGGGCCCCAGCATAAAACACAGCAGCATACATGTCTACACTCTGAATGGCACACAAAGTCATTACGTCACCACATTTATTTTTGACTACGTTGGGTGTGCTTGGTTTATAATACCAATACAATTGTCATATGTTTGGTATGAAGTCTGATATTATTGTTTTATCGTTGACTTTCCATGGGTTCCCTCTAGTAATGATGTAATAAAATGCAAAAAACAATCATATCCCTTCCTTCTTACGGTGATTCATATCTTGCTCTTGGAGGTACAACATTTTTGTTAGCACTTCTGTTAGAAGGATTTCTGTGATGTTTTGATTCTTTCTTTTAGCTGCTTTTCACTGCTTTTAAATACATTACTCGAAGGTCACGCACTTTATTGAAATTATTGATTCATTACACTTCATTCTGTCCTGCTTCTTTGCCAATTTGCTCAGAGGCAAAACAACACTGACCATCCATTTTTACTTCATTTTTATACATTTATACACAACATTAAAGAACAATCCAGGTCCCCACTCCCACCATGAACAGGTGGGACCTGTTACCATTCTCTTAGCCTTTTTACATGCATGCCTACATTATAGCAAAATTCTGCTGGTTGCTCTCTCTATATTTACCAGAGGTAGAATGATTTAGGTTTTGCATCTGATATGTTTGTGTTTGTACATCTGGTTTCATTTCACGTCATTTGAAAGATTTACTCTAATTGTTTTCCCAGTTGGAAACGGCTGGATCTTACAGTATGCCCTTGGAAAAAATGGGATGAAGCAAGGTTATAGAATGTTTTTTGTTCATGTGGTTTTTTTTATTTATTTGAGAGTATGAGTGAGGCGTGTAGAGCCAGAGCAATCTGGAAATTGAGCTGAGTAATCCATTAATCCGTCAATTCAGCAATAAGTTAAGGCTATGTATAACAATACAAGAAGAGCATTCTTAGTCCAAAACAATGAAGCAAGTGAACAAGAACTTTCAATTTTAAATATAAAGTATATTTTTCACTTTGTTTTTTTACTATATGCATGTGTAGCAATAGAGTGTGGCTCACTAATATAGATGAGGGCCAGAGTGAGGAGTGGTGTAATGGAGGTCTGGAAAGAGAGCAGCTGGCTGATGAATGGAGCCCACAATGTCTTTCCAAGTGTCAACGGGAGCTTCCAGGATGATAACCTCTGCTCTGCTCAGCTTCCAGCATCACACAGTGGTTCCTGTGGTTTTAACTGCATAACACCCACTTCACATCTTACCTCACTCTCCTCGTTGTCTTCTGTCCTTCTCATCTAACTGTTCCGCATTTCTCTTATCATCCTCCATCACTTGCAGCCAGACTCAGGTCCTGGGCCCCTACTACTGGCTGGATACGAGGATGGGTCCCTGTTACTCTGGGATGTGACCCAGAGGTCCAAGCTGTGCCAGGTCAAAGCACACCCTGAGCCTGTCATGTGCCTGGCCTTTGACCCCAAGCATCTGAGGGGCATATCTGGCTCCTCAGAGAAGAAACTCTCTTCATGGATACTGGACAGACAGAACAACTTGCAGGTTAGCAGAGCACATCTTGAGAGGGGTGGTATGGGATTGGTCTGATGAAGACAGTGGTTGGGGGAAATGTTCCCATGGGATATTGTTCCAGTAGTCTTTCTTTAGCTTGATACTTCATGGCTAATTAATGATGGCACATATTACAGTAGATTGAGGTAATTGTGGAACTGGGATGAGAGAAGTTCTCTCTTCCTCGATTGGACCCCCGCTGAACAAGCAAATGTGAAGCGGGCAGCAGGGGTCCTGTTGCCATAAATCAGCTGTTAGTTACATGGCTTTGGCAAGGCCAAGGACTGGACCATCAGTCCAGAATCAAACCACACACAGTGACGCTGTCACATGACCCATTGCGGGGTAATGGTAATAGTAAAAGGGACATTTATTCTTTTCTAATATAGCAATTAAAAAAATAACATACTGTACAATAGAGGTGTTTACAAACCTTCTTTCCACTCGTCAAGTTCTGATAACACACAAGTATTTCGAAATGGTCCAGCTGACAACCTAACTGCTTTACCACAACAATATGCTGCCATTACAAAAGAGATCATATCAGCATTATACCCTGATTAATTTCACATAACAGCCAGTGCTTCAGATGATTTAAGGTCTTATTTGACACTATTTTCTCTTGATTTCATGAGCAAAATGGAATGCTTCCATTTTGCATCCAACCCCATGAGTCATGGTTGAAGGTAACCTGAGACTGATGTAGTGCTCCTGCACAGTGAAGGGGTTTTATTCTGTCAAAAGCGTTCTAAAAATGAAAGTATTTGCAAGGCTCCATGTTTTCAGTGTAAAATGCATCCAACAACACACTACCAAAAGGTCTGATTCACTGTACCAAAGAAGGGGAAAGTGATTATTTGGTTTATTTTGTTTAAGCAATAAAATATTCGGCATATAATCCAGGATGAGGATGAGAGGAAAAAAACACATGGAGAGGGAAAAGATCCAACAGGGGCTTTTAAATTATCCTGAAGTGCAGCTCAGTGTGACGTCCAGACAGCTATCCACGGTTCTTCCCACAAAAGTATTTTTGTGTGGCAGAAGTAAGAGGTGGGGGATCCTGCCGGGTGGCGAGCCCAGGCCTGGGTCCTGACGGATGACCCGTGAGAGGTAATAAAAATATCAAAACCTCGGAGGCCCCTTAAACAAACAAAAAACACATCTGCAGTAAAGGGAACAGTAGTTCACAGTGGGAGGCTGCAATAAAGGCTGAGGAGGCTATAAGTACCACAGCATCCCACTTCCCACAAATTACACCCGGGATATAGACCAGTGTAGTGGAACTAGCCGGCAAGATAGATGCTTTTTGTGCTATGAAGGGGAAACTGGATGTGACACAACACAGCACAGTTATGATTTAGTGAAGCTGAAAGGCTGTGAAGTGAGCTTATCAAGGCCAGATAAAGACAGATACCCTTAGGACTGGAGGTTAATGTATTACACATGGCTCCCAGAGGCCTTTATCTGCTGTTTGACCTGGTTGGCCTGATATCTCCTCAGAGTAATGAGGCTTCATCTTCAGCCTTTTTCTCTTTTCCTTCCATCTTACATTTTTGGGAATGTGTGAGTGTGAAACTATGAGGGTGTGGGTGTTTGAGTTTACAGGCTGTTAAGCCAGAAGGACATATATTTAGGCGGTCACTCAAATCTATTGACAAGTTCAGTGACAAGTTCCTCCAGGATCAACAAAAAGACTGGAAATCAAGAGAGCGGTAAAGAAAGAGCCCGATTAGTAGTGTAAATCAAGCATGACTGATGGCAAACTACTTTAGCAACTGATGACAGTTCACCACAGGTGGAACTCCTGCTCCTCATCTTCAGTGTGAAAGTATCTCTGCTGTTGCCCACTAGTAACCACTTGCATGCTGTCTTTTATGATGTTTTTCAAGCATGGCTTAAAGTATGGTTAAGATCATATCAGCCTCAGTGTGCTGTATCCGAGAGAGCTACCTTCATAAATATGATCATTGAACAACCTTCCTCCTAGTCTCTCTTTTCTAAAGGGGGACTGCTCACCTGTCTGACACGTTCATCTCCTGTCAGCTGAAGCCAAGCTCTGACAGGCACGGTGACAAAAGCCTGTAATCTCCCTGCTGTGGAGTATGATTCAGGGACAGGGTGTGTCAGAAATACCTGCGAAAATCCTCCGAGCTGCTAGGCTTGAGTGAGTGAGCGATGATGGGACGTTTCAATAGATGAGTGTGAACGCCAAGATCTGTGCCAAGACTGAGGGAGGATGGGGAAAAAAACGGGTGCGAGGCTTGAGTGAGGTCTGACAAGTGGATGCTCTTTTTGAACATTTCCACTCTCAAAGAGATGCTGCAAAAGAAAATCCTACAGTGATTTGTTTTTCGTTTATCTGTTTGGGTTTTTTTTATTTGATCTGTCATAGACCAAAGAAAGTGTTGTGGACCCAGCTGCTGAACAGAGACGGTAGCCGCCTGACAGCTGGGAAAGCTGGCGTGAAGACAGCTTGCCTGCTGCGTGTGTGTGTGTGTCTACATGCTGTAACACAGGCAAGAAAGGAGTGTTCAGGCAAAAAATATAAGGATTATGCCCAAATACAGGATCTGTTTATAGTGCGATAGTAAGAAAACAAGGGAAAGAAGAATGGGGCATGAAATAAAACAAGAATGGACTCCCCAGCTAGGGTGATTGGATTTCATTATGCGTAGAGACCTACAGTAGTTCATATTCTAACATTTTCTTTGTAATTCATGAAATTCGTGAATGTACAGTAAGCATCATTGCTGATCTTGCTGCTATTTGCCAATGAAGAGCATCAAATTAAAATAATTTTGACAGGAGAACATTGAGAAATAACATTGAAATAATTTCTTTATGAATCAATGGTTCTTTTGCCAATATCTTTTGTCTGTACCTAGAAGTGATGACAGATTTCTTGTTTCATCAGCAGACCAGAATCTGAAGATCATCAAATGAAAACAGTTACAGTCACAATAGATACTAAGAAAAAAAAACACATTAAACAAGGTACAACCAGTTGATATTTTTGCTTGAAGAAACAGTTTGACGTGATCTGAAACATATTTCCTTTCATTAGTGTGTTGAGAGGATAATTGCTTTCACTTTAATGTTTGTGTGGTAAATAAGAAGCAGCCAGTTAGTTATATAACACAAGTCCTGGAAATGTGAAAACAATCTAATGCCAAAAGATTTTAAATTAATGATAAATCAATTACTAATAGTCTAGTCATTCCAACGCTAATGTTTTTACAAATCTATGATATACAAAGAGCTGTATTTTTTATTATGCTGTGAATGAGTGTGTGTGTGTGTGTGTGTGTGTGTGTGTGTGTGTGTGTGTGTGTGTGTGTGTGTGTGTGTGTGTGTGTGTGTGTGTGTGTGTGTGTGTGTGTGTGTGTGTGTGTGTGTGTGTGTGTGTGTGTGTGTGAAATAATGTTGATTTGCAATAATCAAAAAATTGATGAATGAGTCTATAAACATTTGGAATATAATGACAAATATTTTTTTTCTTCAAATAATCCAGAACTCAAACATACCCCCTAGCAATTATATAAAACAGTGTTAAGAAACAGAACCAAAGCTCTTTGAATTTTTTTTATATGAATCATGATATCCTTTTAAACAGTTGTTACTTTGTTGATTAACCAATGAATTAACCCACTCATCTGCAGTTACGGCAGTTTTGCCATAAGTTGGTGCATTAAAGGCAGAAACACTGATCACTGTTTTCTTTGGAACCAGCAGAGCTGCACAGGGGCACTGATTTTAAATTCTGTGGGTCACCTATTTATCTCACAATTTTTTTTTGTACTCTCTCCGACCGTAGAAAGTAAAAACCCACCAGCCCTGTTAAATTACCATTACTAGACCATCAGCCATACACTACTTACAACTGACCCTTTAATGAAACAAATGCCTTTTCCTGACACAAACTATGGGAAGAAAAACAAACAAAAACAGACACTTAAACCCATCATTATCAGGAGTCTAATGCAAACCAGATGGAGAGAGACAGGGGCATACCAACTTCTTGAGGTAATAACAAAGCCCCAAACAATTTTTCACCTCCTAGGTTTCTTTGCATCAGCGAATCTGGCTTGTTTGGTCTAACTGGCCACACTCTGGTTCACACTAGTGGCAGCGATGATGGTTGGGGTAAAACTATGAGTCACACTACCCGTTGAAACCTACTTTTCTCTCTCTGTTTTGATCAATGACATTCCCCTTTGCTCCCTCTCTCCCTTGCATTCCACTTTATCCACTTGGGCTATGAGTACCTGGCTTATATCTTCCACATGCAGCTTACGGATGGTTCCTGCCCGGAACAGGAGCATGCAGATAAATTCTCTGCCGTCTCCTCCTATTCAAGATCATTAGTTTCCCCAGATACAAGTCATGAAGTCAATTTTACGCTGTCCAGTTTGATTTTGTCTGCCATATCCAGATGTTGGTGTCAGATCCACAGGTTCAGCAGAGATCTGCAAGAGGAGCATGTTCTCTTCCCTGGAATGTCCACCTCAGCAGGCCATGTAGATAGGGATCTTAGCCGCCATTCATTATAGCATGTCAGAATGTTGCCCTTTTCGAGAGATTGATACAGTCCTTGGGACACTGTAGATTAGAGGCAGAAGGAGCTGTGCCTAATCTTTAGCAGGCAAATGTTACAGAAGTGTGCTCAGGGACTCTTCTCTGCTGACCAAACCTTTCAGTTTGAATGGAATTAATCAGGGACGCTCGAAGCAACAAGGCCTTGGCAAACAAGCATGTCAGTGAGATGGTCTCTCTTCCTTGCAAACTGTGACAAAGGTAACTGAAGCCCTGTTGTGCTTCCAGAACAGGCCTCCAACACTCCAAACTAAATAGTGGGATGCAGAGATATTTGCTTGCAGCCTCGTGCATAATGTTTTATGGTCGATGATTGAGTCCCAAGAGTCTACAGCCAGGTTCAACAGACACACATCTTCACACTTGAGCTTCAGTCATCAGATCAGCTGATAGTCTTTCCCTGCAGTGTTTGTGTTGGCCTCAGTTTCCTAGACGGCAGTGATTAATCGAGTCAGTGACCTAGTTTGTCTGATTATTTTTGTCTTCCTATTTGCATTAACAATAGGTTCATTTGGTTTTAGATTTTGCTGATTATGGCAAGAAAACTGCTATTCAGCATCCTTTGCATTTTCTTCTAGTGGGGAAGCGATGTAACACATTCTAAGGGTGCATAGTTCTAATCTGTTAAATACCTGCGGTGATCCTTTTCCTCTTTGTGCTTTTACAGTTCCAGGACTCCGTGATGCTGGTCAACCCAGGAGTTTCCCAGCTGTGCATCAGGGGAGACAGTAAACTATTGGCATCAGCGGGCTGGGACCATCGGGTGCGGGTGTTTGGATGGAAGAAGCTGAGACCACTGGCTGTTCTTCAGTACCACACTGACATTGTGCAATCTGTGGTCTTCTCTAACCACCAGGATCCCAGGCAAAGACTGCTAGCTGCTGGGTCCAAGGATCAGCGCATCAGCCTGTGGTCGATATACAGTGAGAGAGCTGATACCGGTTGAACTCTGAGCTTTAGGAGGATGTATGGACTGGTGTCTTGATCCCAGGTACACAGACGTTGGTGTGATCACGCTGCTGAGGGCAGACAATTCAGCATTTGCAAAGAACTGTGGTTTGCTCTCTAGAGAGGTTTATATCTATTATGTTTGTCCAAACCTCTCAATATTTGTCCAAAATCTCTCAATATTTGGCTCCTGTGTGGACCAGCACTATGTGGAGCCTTTGAATAACATTGATTGTCATGAATTACAGTAGATGTCAATTTTGGGTTGGTTGACACTTCTATCCACCTGACTCACTTTAAAATAAAACAGGCACAATCGTAAAATAAAGAAAAATTACATTTTCTGTGAGCACCAGTTGAGTACCCTTCTACATAATCTCTTGAATGACTAATTTTATGTAGTTCTTTCATAATCTATCATTGCATTGATATTAACTGTAGTGTTTTTACCATTTATACATTTTCTGATCAAATCAAATGTCATACTCAAACATTGTGTACAGTTAGCATCAATGGTACAATAGGTGGTAAGTGTGCTGATTAACTTTGTTGTTTATTTAAAGATAAAGAAACTGAAGGATTTTTTTTCTCAAAGCCTTATTTTCTTGTGGCGTAATAAATCGTTTTCCTCCTTCTGTCTATCAAAACTGAGCTTCCAACCTTTCCAGCTCAGTTTGTGTGAGCTGTCTGTGCAGCTACATGATTGCGTTGACTAGTTTAATAGGTGATTTGCTCCAGTTCTTTAGAATTTGAGTTACACGATGCACCTGAGTAGCTCTGCATTCTTGTGTTGTTATTTTAGCGGGTCTCAGCTTAAAACACAGGCCTTCGAGTCTGACCTGAGTTGTATTTGTCAAACAAGGTTAATCACAGGGACATAAAGCATAGTGATCAGTTGGTGTAGCGGTGATACCGATCCACTGGTGCTGACCTTCATCAGCATTACTTCAGGATCACATTAATTTATTTACCTCTTTCAAGAGCAGCCAAATTTAAGAATTCTTCAAAAGAATTCAGTTAAATAAGTGAAATGAAAAATAGACGATTTTTCATTTGCGTATACTTGTTATAAAGAGATGCATTTGTCATGCAACACCCAGACAGTACAACGAAATAGATTTCTGTCTCGAATAATACCTGTTTTAAGTCAGTGAGCAGGATGGGAGCTCATGTGTTACAACACTGCACTGGGCTGGGGTCAGTGCTTCAAACGTTTGTTGCCCTGCCTCATAAAGGCTTTGTCTCGTGGGAATGACCCCAAGTGGAGAAGCTCATCATGCAGTACAGGAAAAGCCTGAGAAATCAAAGAGCCAGACCAGCATAATAACCATGAATCATTAGTGGACAGAGGAAAGACATGGTCATTTGCTAGACAAGCTATCCTGCGGTGGTGCTACTGTCACTGAAAAAAGTGTGTAAGTACATGGTTGGCTTCCTTGCTTGTATTGGAGGATGTTTTTCAGGTGTTATTGTTTTCTTAAAAATTGAAAATCTTTTGCTATTGTTTAAAAAAATACATGGAATAAAAATTATCTTTTTCTCATCTTTGTGTCTGGTCATGTTTTCCTTGTTCCCTGCCAAGCCCAATCTATATGTTTTGTGTCTGACCCCACTGGTGACATCTTGCATTTATAACTGCTTCCTAACTGCTGTTGGATTTGAACAAACGCCAGAGGTGGTGTGGGCCAGTTTCCGTCCATCCTCTGATAAATCAAATGCAGGTCCATTGGTGCAGATGTCTGCTGAATGGTGCAGACAGCTTCCCGCTGGCCTTAGAAGTGGCTGGCGGGGTGGTGGTAGACCTCGTAAATCACTTCATAATGGATCATTTGGGAAGTCAATAAATGGACAAGGAGACCGTCTGCACAATAGGTCCTGTGCTTCACTTATCACCTAACGTGTGTATTCCTTGCCCTCAAAGGCCAAAGGTCAAACTGGCTTAGGGTTAGGATGTAATCCGTTGTTTTGTTGGTGTGTGGTTGGTGCTGTCAGTACTTAAACATTTGGTGCATTCATGGAGATGGAAAATGACCCCACAGGCCCTGGTTATTTAGAGAAAATAAATTATCAAAAATATATGAAGAAAATAATTTCTGTAGGAGCCAAAACTAACATTTTGCCTCATGCTTAAGTTTGTTTTATTTATTTTCTCAAGTGTGACTTGATACAAGTGTATCAAGGTTCTTGTCCAGTGGTGATGATGTGTTTTGATGTTGCGCATAAAATGTCTGTCGGCATCTTCATACTGACCATAAACTGCGGCACCTTTTTAGAGGAGAAGCCATGGGGGGAAAATGTGAAACACGTGTTCTGTTGACTAGATGGAGATGGCTGGTTTACCTGGCTTGTTTTTAGTAACTGCCCCCAGATTCAACAGGCAGGCGGGGCCCGACAGCAGAAATGTACACAGAGGTGATGGGAAGGAATCGAAACCACACAAGGCCTGTCACAACAGATGTTCCAGATGCAGTTGAGTGTCAAGTGATGCCTCAGGTTACATTAACATCTATTCCCTACCTCTTCATACTTCAATTGTAAGTCCTTGGCATCGTATGTCCTGGAGCTGAGACATCTGGGCACATGAAGTGTTGTGCAGTGAAACCTGGTCCACACAGGTAGCTCTTCTACTCTGTGTGAACTGAAGGATATATTGAAGTATTGCCCATGAAAATGACCTAAGCCTTTTGAAAGCAGGTTGGACACTTTTTGGGCGCATATGTAAAAATGTAATGTGAAATTTTTTTTCCAGCACAAGCTCCATACAATAGTACTGTAGTTATTATTCATGTGCACTTCATTATAATTCCTCTAGTAGGTGCAATTTCACCGATTTGCCACTTTGGGGAGACTGCGCTTTTTGTTTGGTGTTAAAATAAATACCGTCTCTGTCTATTGAATGAAATATTTTACATTAACTCAGTTTGATAGACTTTTATTAAAGTAGTCAATACTTCTAAATGTTTCTAATTTACAAAGGTTACTGCAGGTCCCTCAAGTTGTAGGGCAGGGCTACATAATGAAGGCGGCCTACAGGCGTCAATGTCAAGTCTCACTAGGCAGATGCATACCACACCACAGGCACTATGCGTAGAGAATGCAAATTATGGGGGATATTTTTATTGCTGGATACATTTGGGTACAAAGTTGACAACTGATAATAATGCAGGTGGGGAGAGGGTTTTTCCCTGTCGTTTAGGTATTGCAGCACATTTGTTCAAGTGCTTAACTTCACTATAGGTTTTTAGCTGCTTCTGTTTGACTTGAGTATTTACATTTCATTCTACTTTACACTTCATTACAATTTAGAGTCAACGGTTGTTATTCTTGTTCATGATCAAGAGTTTTTGATGTAAACCCCCCCCCCTAAAATAAAACACCTTCTTAGAAATCAAACCAATTTAAATAGACTAATTTCTACTGCTTGCTATTAACTAAGTGGTAACAGTTGAAATTTAATCTAAAAAAGTAAAAATACAGGAGCAGAACTGCTGTAGTATAATGTGATGTACTGCTGGAATGATAAAGGTTCATTTCTCTGAGTTGATACTACTTTTTTACTTTACTTATCTGATTTTGCTAATGATAATTTAGTTTACGTTGTTCATTGATGGAAGATTGTACTGCATTCTACTCAAAAGAGAGATATGAGTCCCTCTCTTTCAATGGGACAACTGTGGATTAACCGGTAGAATAAAGGTTTATTCGCTCTGCCGGATGGCCACTGCTCCTGTACCGTCGCTAGAACTACGTGCACCGGAAGTGGAGTCTTTAAAACTGTTATTTTTATTTACCTTTAGATATTACTGGTCCCGTAATAATTTTTTCAGTTCTTCGGGAGAAACGTTCTTCCTTGATTAATTCTAAAATATAACAGAAAGTTTAATGTTTTCTGAATCTGACGTGCTTACAGCAGCACCGCTGCTCTTTCGCCTGTTCCGGGCTGATTCACCTTTTGACCCTCGCGTGTTGCCTTAGCCAACCCGCACGAGCCCCGGCGGTGCGGGAATAGACCCATCATCTCGCGCTTCCCTTCGGCTCATCGTCAGCAGCTGCAGGCCGGCGTCGGTCCACATCAGGCGGCTTCCTGTAACACGACGTGAGCGTCCGTCGAGACTGTTGAACGCATGGGGAGTACATTATTTATGTTTTTATTTGTTATTTTTGCTAACATTTTAAATATCTGTTGTTCTTTATTTGGCTATTATGACTGCTCTATTAAGTTACTACCGTAGGGAGGACTATGATAGGCCGCAAGAAACCGATGAATTTTAAATTAATTGAGACAAAACAAGTTTTAAAGTTAAATTTACTCTTGCAAAACATAGCTATCTTTTTTCAAATGGCAAATTTGTCAGACTTTTCGTGTTTACTTAAAACAAATAATTGAAATTGTGAAGTCATACTTGTTCACCCGAGCAAACCAAAAAATTATACAAACAATTAGTCGGCGTTAAAGTAAGTGGAAACATTATTTAACCTCTGACACCTTTACAAGCCATTAAACAGTCAGAGGTCAGGAGCCCCCAGGCATCCTTTTCCCTGCCTGGCCCTCAGTGGCAGCTGCGTTCAAGGAGCACAAATACATTATTGAAGTGAATCATCAGGGTACGTTTCCCTTTGTAACGTGACAGACACAAATCACGGACCAGACGGGGTTTTTTTCAACTTTTTCAACCAGATTAACCTTGACAGCAAAACATTCCTCACCGGACTTCAAATGGCAGATGGAAATGGCTGTACAGATAGGAGCGGGCGACGTTCTTAAAATATCACTGGACTGTCCCATTAAATGTGAGCAATGGCATCCTTCTCTGTAGAGGGGGAAATGTGAATCCTGTCTTTTGTCAAGTTTGCATGACATGATATGATTTGATGTCATGAGAACTGCATTTTTCAAATAAATTTCAAATTGAATTATTTTACAGAATTATGAAGCTAATCAAATGTTTTTGCCATTTTAATTATAATGAATTAAATGTACTTAATTTATTTTACGTATTATTACGTTTACATTACGTAAACGTTTCTATAATCACCTAAGAAAACATTTTGAATTAAAATTATTTTTAAAATCTTTAAATAAGACAACTGTGAATTGCTTTTATTCATGATTGCTGACCCTGTGATGTGACCACACTCCATTAAATAGCACATATCTGTTTAAACTTAATAATGCAGCACATTTTGTGTGTATCCAGGTGCAGATTACAACATTTGCACCTTTGTACAACTTAATGTTTAGACAGCCTTCAGGTTCTAACTATAATGACTGTAGGAGCAGCGGACGCATCGACTGAATTCAGCAGGGCAAATCCGGTTCGAGAAACCAGAACAATGCTATGTTAGGTAAGCTTTTTTACACACACCCCCCTCTCCCACCCAGCAGTGCAGCTTCAGGCAGAGCCGTGAATGGAACATCTACTCAAAGACTGTTTTCTTTATGAATTACAAGAATTTAATGTTTATGTTACAGATACAGAACAATCATTCTGCTTCATTTATTTACTTTGAATTGCTGCAAGTCAGTGCCATGGTACAAGCTTCTCAGAGCTGTTTAAGATGTTCAGAACGTTTCAAAATCAAATGTTGCATTTTTTTACCAAAGCAAAAACATTTCAATGTGTTTCGACACCCTTTCTGATGAGCTCAACATGCAAACATCTCGCCTACCTAAAAGGTTGGTGGATTACATAACATATGGCTTTTTTGAAAGCAATAAAAACAAGGCAAATCAAAAAGTGCATCCAACACAAAAAAAATTAATTCCAGTCTGTGATTAAAGTCGTTGTCCATGTTAGGGAGAGGCCCCTCCTGTCTCCACTGTTTGCTGGCTCAATGTCTGCAACACTCAGGTGAGAGGTGCCCAGGTGTGGAGCTAATGCCATTTGTGAACAAATGTCAAAGCAGACCTCTTCATGGACTTGGAGCAGGTGCCTGTGCTTAAGCAAGAGGCATTTCCTTTAAATAAATACATCAGGGTTTATCCAGCAGAAGGGAGTTACAGCCTGTGAACGCAACCTGCAGGTTGTGAAAGTCATCAATAGACAGGACTGTGTTGCCTTCCCTGCCTGTGTCCGTTCCTACAGTGCTGTACGCTGTTAGCCCTGGTGAGGGTCGACATTATCTGGGCCCATAGTCATAGTTAGAGGGGCCACTGGTGGCAGAGTACATGTTAGCTGTGGCTGGGTTCATGTGGTGGTGGTATGTGTGTCCTCTGATACTGGGTAAAGGATAGGGCGACGGCCTAGTCTTGGCTCCCAGGTAGTGTTCATAGGTGGTGGGGTACTTGTAAGGGTGGTGGTGCAGGGTGTCAGGGGGTAGAGCATGGGGTTCCGACCGGAGGTCGTGAGGAGGGCTGGGTCGTCCGCTGGTGAGCGGGACGGCATGGAGGCCACCAGGGACCGGCAAGGCAGGGCTGAGGACCCGGGACATGAGTTGATGAGCTGGGTCGGCATGTATGGGGGTCCCGCTGGGGTCGCGATCATATTCCCGCCTGCTGTCCTCTGTACAGGAAGAGATGTAGGAATTGGCAGGTTATTCTACTTTATACCAGCAGGCTAGGTGTGTTTTTATTAACAGTGATGGTGTCCGGTTCTATGCTCTTTTACAGGCAGATACAATTTTTCAATGCTCTGGTTGTGTTTTTTGATTGAATTCAGTCAGCATTTACACTTTGTTTATTATTAATATAGAAAATAAAATGTGTTATTATATAAAATATTTATTATATACTTTAATGTTAATTTAGATCACTAGATGGAGAAATCTAAAACACTGACAAATTATCGTTACCTGGTCTGATATTATTCATATGTATTTTTTAAAATTTGCTTTACTCAAGAATCTTTGGTAATTTACAAATAAAATATAAAAACATGCAGTATATTATGTAAACAACAATAAATAATTAAATAAAAGCTTAATAAACTCCTAGATATACATTAAAAGATTTATTAATCAAATTATCATTTTGACAAATAAATAAAATTGTCAGTCTTGACAAGACAGAACTACTTACGGTGGACAACACTGACTGAATTAAATTTGGCGTTTAATAAGAATTACCAATAGACCTGATTCTGTGAATGATAAATGAGGTGAAACATGCCAACAGTTCTTTCCTGAAGGCTTGAACAAGTCAAAGTGAGTGTTATTTTAGAATTGAAGAAACAAAGAAGGAGCTGCAGACCTTTCTCTGTGCCGTTCTGCTGAGGGGGCGACGACATTGGGTTTCTTGTTCTGGCAAAGGCACTCATTATTGGCAGAGAGCCTGGCCTGTGATTCCTGGGCCTGGTTCAGGGAGAATGGATTCAGTTACATTCTCATTTAATGAATGTCAAGTGCGCAATTTCTTTATTTTATGTTAAAGTGATGAATTTGCATTTTAAGAGTTCACACTCATGCATGCAATAAGCATTTACTTATTGATAGGCTACCAGTTTACAGTGAATGAAATACTCACCAAACCATTACGTGACTCACAGTGGTCAGTCATTTGAAATAATTAGCAACTCTCACAAACTTGTAATGGCTTCAGTTAATTCTTTACAGAAAAAAGTAAAAGCTGTTTGCAGAGCTGGATGATTGAAATTTGCAATAAGTCTGATTTTCTTCCTACAGCAGTGTGGATACACCAGATAGGTGGGGTATACTCTATTGTGACTATTACAAGGGGGTTTGGGAATTTGTCAACGTCAGAAAAGCACATTTGACTGAATTTCAAACAATATCAAGTCATTCTAAACTTCATGGACCTCATTGTGTCCCCTTGTACAACAAACTCCACCCATTTTGTACCTGTTTTAAAAAGACAGATGTGAAAACTGTCCTATAAATGCTCTCTGACATTTGTAAACTGTGTGGAAACATGCCAACGACACTGAGTATGGGTGCTCACCAGTCCTCCGGATCACAGTCCCTGAAGCCCTTTGCAAACGGGTTACTGGCAATCTTCAGCTGTGTGATCTGAAATCAGAGCACATCATCGAATAAATCTCGGCACTGCATACAGCAGATACAAAAGAGCATATTCGTTTAAAGGACCCTCCCATCTGTATTAGAACAGTGGGGATGATAAATAAACATACATATACAATGTATATATTTATATATTTTTTAATACACATGGAGGAGATCCACTGCTGTTCTGGGCTACAGCTTCATGTGTATTCAGCACTATTCATAGCACCGCAGCCAGCTAATACAAAACTTTATTGTGATTATATTTTCACTCATGTGTAACACGTACAGCTGCACACCATCTCATCTGCTGATTCCCCTATAGCATCGATTATTCAGAGCATAGCTTGAAAGTGTTTCTCATCACCATCCTCATAAATCTGCTGTATTTCAAAGTAAATTTGGCTCAGTGGTGTCATTTTGTTCATGAGCCACTTCACCAATGGCCATGAACGACCCGCTGTAGCTGCTGGGTACCAAGTTCAAAACGAATTCAAAATTTGAAAAATGTTTAACATTTAATAATAAACAGATCGGAGTCATTGCGGTCGAGAATGCATGGCAATCACAAAATTCAATAGCTCCGCTATACACTCGCCACCGTCACTGGTAAACTGCTCATCTGAACTGATTTTAATTCTGCTGGTTCACTCTGAATCAATAAAACGCGCTGGTGAAGGAATCCACACAGACGGATGACGAACAGCAGGGAGTGCGCAGAAAAGGAAAAACTTGCGCACAGGAAACACTCAAAGGCGCGCAATAGAAACGTGTATCTGAATATGTCCTCAAATGCTTCTCCCTAGTAATTAATCGTTTTCCTTCATTCATTTTTACGGTTATAGAAAGTGAGGATATCTTTCTCGTGACATTGCGGAATGTTTAAACACATATTAACCAGGATTTACATTCCTGCAAGCAGCCGCATCCCTTCACATTATGTGAGTGTTACTCGGTGACGAGGCTTCTTACCCGGTGGTTCTGGTACGCTGTGACCGCCGTGAATCGCGTTTCCTCAAAGACAAAAGTCTTGTAATTCTCCTCCGCGTATTTCTCGCTGTCCTTTCGGGGGTCCACGTAAACCACGTGAAACCTGGGCTGGTAGCGGTGCATGGAGTTCAGAATAATCTGTGGTAATCAGAGGACTCATCAGTACTCTTACAGAACAACACTTATAATAATAATTATAATAATAATAATAATATTGATGATGATAATAATGATGATGTTGATGATGATGATAATAATAATACCGCACTGTACTGAAAAACTGAAGACTTCAACTGCACTAGCCAGTTATTTTCTATTCTATTTTATTAGAATTAACTTATGACTTAACTATTTAAAAGTAAATTATGGTTTCAATTGAAAAGAACTAACAAAATACATTAAAAAAACAAATAGGGTGGTTTGGTTTAGTTGAAATCTCAATAGAATTTTGTAAATTATTATTCTTGTCGTTCTACCTGTCATCTGTTTTATTATCTATGATATCTGTAAACAAAAAGGTTTGGTGAACACCGTCACAAATCAGAATTAACCCGGGGCCTCGGTATAATGTGTATAACTTTACACATAAACAGTCAAAGGCCATATGAAAAGGTTTTATTCAATAACTCGTGTCAGGCCTTCAGAACGCTTCCCGTCTCCATCTAACATCCTGGAAACAGGGACCCCTTTTCTGTATGTCCTAAAAACATACTCTCCACCCCAAAACGTCCCTTTATCTTTCTGATTTCACCCTGACGCGCGGAAAGCCTTTCCGTAGAGTGGAACATCAAGCAGGAAGGGCTGAAATAATTTCCACCAGTGAAATATTCCACTTCCTTGTCGTCAGGGCTGGACTGACGCCTGGTGTTGCCTGTGTGCCTTTTTGTGGTTTTGGGATCACTTTTTGGCAGCATCTTAGTGGTCGTCTGAATATCAAGGTTTAATAAGTGTATCAGTCAATTTAAGGGCGAATAAAACTGCTCATCCCCTTGATGCCAGTAATCGCTCTGCTCCGACTTCATGTGTCTAAATGGGGCGTTTATGGTTTTAAATGTGTCGGTAAAATATGAAACCATGCTAAATAATGCTTCTCGGTGAAACTCATGCAAGCCTATAATTTCCGCGGGGATTTTTTTCTTTATGTATTTGCAGCCGCGGGCTTACATGGCCGTTATCGTCCAGCAGGTTGTTGGTGAGTTTGAGTTTGTCAAAGGAGACGATCTGCTTCATCCACTGTGCGCCTTTGGCCGGAGAGTCCGGGTGGTAGTGGACCCTGCCCGGCGTGGCAGGGTCAGCTTTACCGGCAACCAACCACGATGAGCTGTGGAACGCGTACCTGCGAGACCGAAACAAAGGTTTTAGACACAGGCTTTCAAATTTGCGATATTATTATTATTTTCCTTAACCTTAAAAAATGTTCAAACTCGCGATGACGTGACGCGAAAGGACAGGTAAATATTAATGAATTCCTGACCTTTTACACATGATGAAGAGCATGAATGGTTAATTGTGGAATAATATGTGTCCGCTTTATTCAAAACATTTATCTATTTTGATATCTATTATTAACTCTGTCCTGATTATATAATTATACTTTAAAATATAGACCTACATGTTGCTGTAGGCGGATTTTAACAAAGTATGAACCCTTCAATCCGGTGTTTAACAAAGTAGGGGTGTCCTCCAAAAAGTTACCTGTAGCGTTTGTCGTCTACAGGCAGGAAGTCCATTAGGAGCATGTAGTCTGCCATGGGATCCATCCCAAATATTTTTACCTGGAAAGTGGGAAACATTCTCCTGCAAAAGGAAAAAAATAATAAGGAAAAAAGTGAAACTTACATTTCGACTTGAAGCATCTGAGTGCTTGTGTGCGTGGGCGCGTCCGTGTGCGCACGCCTCTCTTTTCTTTTGGATTTATTATGTTGAATTAATCAGATAAATCAATATCTAATTAACCCAAAGTATTCCTTAATATGTCAGTACTGCTGAGAGACTTGTTGCTGAGGGACAACAAAGACAGACGCCTCAAACTATTGGGAATGACGTGATCCACTTCGCTTATAACCAGATGAAACTCGCCCTTGGCTGAATGAAACTCTGCGTCTGCTGCCTTTTACTTTCTTCGTTGTAATTTCTGACAAGACGCTTTAACTTCTGTGCCTTTCTGACGAGTCCCAGATAAATAAAGGAGACACACAAGCTCACTCGGGTGTGACATTACCCTCCAGAGAGTCAAGTTTAGAGTTAAAACTTTCATCATTCGTCATTCTTGATAAAATATAAAGTTGTGTTAGCAAGACAATTTTAGAAGCAATGTTCTCTGGATATTCATGTTTATTTTTATTTTTTTTAAATTTACTGACAGTACATTTTTCAGCTATCAGTCAATCAGTCTAGGTGATTTTGTGATTTTTGATCATAGCTATCATCTGGGTTTCTTTGAGGATCAATGGCTAAAAGTTGAGTAATCCGCCAAGTCAGTGAAAGTGATCTTAAAATCAACGCTCAATTACCGTCAGTGTTGTGGGTAGGTGAGGCTAAAGGAGCATTTAAAGTACTCCCTTGCAGCTCCCCTTTCTCCTGTCAGACAGCGCAGCGGGGAAATTCAAACTTCGGGATTAAATAAATTATTTCATGCTTCTTTAGTTTATTACAGTGCAATGCGTAAAAACGACATTTACAATTATGTGTGTCATAATTAGCATTTAATGGTTAGAAATAACCCCAGTGTAAGATTTTATTGGGTTTCAGTGCGGGTCAGAGGTCAAAGCCCGCAAGATCCAGGCAGCATGAAATTTGGTTATTAAATGGCTATATCGAATGAAACTCTGTATTTTCATATTCTGTTTTTAATTTATAATGTTGTCCTAATCTCTGCTGAAAATTTTGATTTTTGTAAAACTGGAGAAGAAGAAAGAGATTCAGACACTCCCACAATGAGGAATTTTTTTAAAAAAAGTGTAAACATGCATCAAAATTCGGATTAAAACAAGATTGAAGTGAACCTAGAGGCTGACCCTCCCGCAGTCTCACTGAATAAAGACCAAAATGTTACCAATAAAGCTGATGCGTAAAATTGAGACTCAGTGAAGAAATCCTGCCAGAATCCCAATTTGGATCGATAAAACGCAGTGGGATCAATGTGGTGTTGGCTGCTTGCATACATGCACAAAATACGAACCCACATTCAAAACTACACGCGATTTAAAATGGTAAATGAGAATTTCTCACCTCAGTAAGTTTAAGTGGGATAAAATATACTTAAAATGTGTCGACATTGATGTCAGTTTTTTCTATTGGTTTAATTTATCCATCTTGTATTTTTTTATTCCTATAAATGCGCAGGAAGCAGGGTAATAATCGGGATTATTAATAAAATACCAGAGATTTTCTATTATTGACCTGTAAATATGTCATTAAATAAAAAACACAAAAACGTATTCATAACGTTCTAAAGAAGAAAAACTTACTTTGTTGTTTTTTTTAAAAAGGCTTTATCCTCGTGAAGTTTTGAAGCTATTATTAAAACCCAACGTAAAAAAAGGGCTAAGCTAAATCTAACTATCATTAATAATTAAATTGTGTCTTCAATTTAAATGCCCAAAATTTTTATTTGTCAGAACACGTTGAATATTTGATGATTTTTAACTTTTAATCTGCAAACTAATATTTGTTCCATAAATCCAAACGTGCAAAAGAAGAAGTGCAACTTTCCAGACTTTGTCTCACCTTCCAGCCTTGGTTACGATCATCTCCGTTCCCAGCTGATTAAACTCGTCCCATAAAGCCTTCATCTCCAGCTGGACGTTAATATTGGCCACTTTAGGATTCTTCTTCACTATAGTTTTGCCGTTCGGTGTGGAGTTGGAGGAAGACGAGGAGCAGTTCGGCGTTCCGCCGTCACTCGGCGGGGCCTGGCTCGGGTTAGAGCTCGGGTAGCTGTAGTTGTGTTGTGCAGCCGGACAAGGCTCGAAGTGGGACTCATGTTGGCTGTAAGGGTCCCCGGGGGATGGAGAGAGGTGGTAGCCCCCTGCGGTGTTGAGGCTGCTCAGGCTGCTCGTCGTGAAGGCTGCAACATCGCAAAAATGGGACAGCTGCGTCAGCCACGGACTGGATATGGCTGAAATCATCCCAAAAAACTGGATTTACTAAATATATCTGGCACTTTAAGTCAGGTGAGACAGAGATAATAAAAACAGTCACAATTCGGAAAGCTCCAGTTGAGGATATTACACGTAAACACAGTCCGTTTGGTTTAAAAGTTTCCGAGTGCGCTGTTTATTAATCCCCGAGGTTGTATCCACCGCCAGCATTCTACATGTCTGATCGAAAGTACCAAACCTCCGAATAGTGGCGAAATGTTTCCAAAAACGGCGGTACTTTCGTAGAATCAAGGTTTTCGTAGAAACGAGCTTCGAGCGGGAGTGAAGTAGTTTTCGCTCCGGATCGTTTGCGCTCCGATCGGCCTCTGTTGTGCGCTGCTGCAGTGTGTTACACTGCAAGCACGTCTCCTCTCTTATCTGACGCAGAGGGCCTCCCCTTTGCGATAAAACCGGTTCTTATTTCTATTTAGATAAGGAACTGCAGGTAATGTGCCTTTTCCTCGCCCTGGGACGAGACTGATTGACAGAGAAGCGCGCCCCTTTTTAATGGGCTTTCCGGCACCCATTTAACTTTTGGATAAGGGCATCACCCACCCCCGTTTACAAACAAAAGAGGAGCTGGCCGGCAGAGAGGACTGTAAATGGGTTTCAAGGTAAACATTGATTTACATGAACAAATAAACAGGCAACAGGTGACTGTTGCCCTCTTGTTATTGGACAAATAGATATATGGATGGGATATACACCCCCCTACTGAGCTTTACGTGCGTATTATGGTCTGTTTTCACCATTACACACTGGGTGCCAGTGTAATCCCTCCTCCCCCTGGCTTCATTTTCAATGCGATCCTATCCACGAATTAAAGTTGACTCTTTGTCCAACGCGTTCAGGGTTTGGAATGGGACTTTTTCCACTCTCTCTGCTTTGTATGCAGGTTTCTCCTCCCTGATGGTGACTAGGAGTGAGTTTGCGTTCTTTTTCATGGTGGGACAACCGTGTCATAATTTCATTTTACAATATTGTAATTTCATATTCATGCATTCCAAACAACGCGCCCATGTACGGTTTTGCGCTGAGTTGAACTTGTCAAGTTGTCGAGCCGTCAGGGTCGCTTATATCATTTCCACTGAGATGTGTGCATGCTACAGCAGCTCTAAGGGCATCAACAAACAGATTTACCTTCCATTTCGCGGGTGACAGTGCTGTAGTGCATTTTAAAGCAACTGTGGATTTGCAGGTCTGGCTTGTCGAGGCCGATGCTCTGTTTGTCAAACGCGTTTCCTGCTTGCTCTGCAGCCGAAATCAGAGAGGCAATACTGAAAGCATTTGCCTTTGGAGAGACGGGACCGCTGTCGTCCATAGGCAATAGATCGAGGCGGGAAGAGCTGGTCCTCCTCCTCCTTCTCCTCCGCTTTCCAAACGCGCAGAAAGAAGGAGAGGGCTCCGCACAATGGAGAAGAACATGCGCCAAAATGGGGTTTTCACATTCCGCCACCGGCGCTCCGTCCGTGCGAGAGAGCCTGGGGTAGAGTGTTCTTTAAGTATTCCCGCGACTACTGTGGAGACTCCTCTGTGCTCAGAATCATTTGATGACCCCCCCCCCAAACACGTCCTGGTGTCAAAACACAGTTCATCCGTAGAGAAGAGAGAGAGAGAGCTTCCCTTGTTGCTCCTCCGGTCGGTGGCGGGGTGGTGTCATCTGAGTCCTGCCTTGAGGAGAAGCTACTGCTGCTACGAGAATGTCAAAAGTGAGCGAGATCCACGCCTCCTCTGAACAACTTGGAAAAAAGTGTCTGCGCGCCGAACTGGATGTTTTATTTCAATAATAGTGCGTCAGTCATTTGAATTGAACTTCAACGTCATTGTGAAGCCAACTTCAAAGAGCGCAACTTGGGTAGAGTTAATTATCAGCCTGTATGTGTAGATGTATTTGCATGCCGTATGTCCAACCTTAGATGAGTTCTCCTGGAGCATCATGGGCTGACCCACGCAAATATACATTTGTGAGATTTCACACTTGAAACTGGGATGTTAAATAACTCATCTCAACATTTTCTGGTCCAGTTTGAAACGTTTTGGGTGCTTTCTGAGTGAGATCACATGTTTATGTCTAATTCAAACAAAGGGGGAATGCGTATCAAATAATTCTTCATGTTAAAATATAGCGAAAATAGCGGACATTATATTCAAGGAATGTCTCGTCAGACGTTTAATTAATATCCTGTTTTTCTCACATCCATCGGGGTGGAGCCATATTCATATCCATCGCTGTTGAAGTCCAACCTTTTTTGTGTAATTTCTCCATCTGAGATTTACCGAGCTCTTTAACTTTTTCTACACACGAAAATACTTAAGAAAGTACAGTCAGTAAACACAATAAACACACGTGGCTCTCCAGACCGGAGCTGGACTTGACCTTTCCGCCTGGCGCGCCTCTGTCACCTTGTGGGTTCTCAGCTTATCGAGGTTCAGCTTCAGTTTGCAGAAACTAAAGATGTGTTTCGTTGGAGCTGCAGAAACGACCGGTTAGACTAATTTACACCGGAGTCAATGAATTAAACAGAAGGCTCCGGTGGGGTTCTAATGGGATAAAGCCGACAGAGGATTAGCTCTGTTGGTTCAGGCTGTTTCTCCACGGGAGGTATGGCGCATAAACGACTGTAATATGTTATTTAAAATAAATATAAAGCTAGAAAAACACAGCGTGATATAGTTGGTTAATATGAAGCTGTAACTTACGTTCGTAGCACTCCATTTATTCACAAAAGGGAGAAACACCCCATGTGGCCTGTTCGTATTGATTTGCCATATGCTATAAAATAAATCAGCCATGGCGCAGTCAAAACCAGCATAAACCATCGCCAAGATGATGTATTCCTGCCAGTGTGTGACTTTTATCAGATGTGAAGCCATCTATACCGACTCACTTCATCATTGCCAAGTCGGAAGCCTCCTTTGTAAATAGGTCTGCTCAGGTGATAACAGACAAAATACAGGAGCAGATCAAAATAGGAAGAAACTGTGTTGGAATTTGCTCGCAGGCCTCAGCAGCAGCCAGAGCACAGCGGAGGCATTCAGAGCTGCACGTCTGAACACACAGGCCGACTTCTACCTGAAATGTTTAACAGGAAAAAACACACGTTTAACAAGGAGCCGCACTCTCACACACAAACGCGTCAAAATCACGTAATAATTTTCAGAACAATGTGGAAGTTGAGGGAACGCCGGATTAATACAAATCGAATAATTATTGGCTCTTTGCTTAAAACACACACCTCAAGGCTTCATATGAATATGAATCAAAATTCTTTCCCTGCATCGGAGTGAGTAAGAGATGAATCACACAAGGAGATAAAATATGTGCCTCGAGCTTTTTACAGCAGGTAACAGCTCCAATAAAGTGTAAAAATGACTGCGAACATCGTGTTGAGGAAAACAAACACATCTGAACGCGTCACCTGTCAGCTCCCGCCATAAAATCTGTTTTATTCGTTTTAGCTTGAAGACAAGAGTCGATTTAAAACGGTAAGATTGATTTTAATTTTTTTTGTAGTTATTAGATTTATTTTTGCTTTTGGACTCTATGCATAAGTTTAACACATGCGACGCGAGGTTGATAACATCTACACAAAGTGGGCAAAATATGTGAACAACGCACTGATTAGAGGATACAGGCCTGAACACCATGCTCCATCCACTGAGTGACAGACTGTCCGATTCCACACCTGGTTTTCTCTCAGCACACCACTGTGTGCTTCTTTTTATTGAAAATTATTCGCTTTTGTTCAGTGTCAGAATCTATTGACATTACAGTATTTATAATATAAGGTGTTTCATATAATCCATATAGAAGGAAACAGACTGAATTTAATTATAAACATCTATTTGAAGTTCAGTAAGTTAAAAGTTGCTGCTATGAATTATCAGAACGCTCCTAATATAAATAGACACGTAATAGCAGTTTGGGGGGGGGGGGGTGTCCTGCTTTCAGCAGAAGAATGGGGATAATTCGTTAATGTCTAATAACAAGTGTTGTTTCGTTGTGTCCGCCTTCAAATCTAAACTCAAACAATGTAAATGGACGTCAGATCTGGATTTTACAGGTTCTAATTTTATTTTTGAAATCAAATGTTATATTTTTTATCCCACACAGGTGTATCCACCCTGATCAGGAGTTATTGTCTCACTTATGTCCGGGAATCAGTGCCGGTGGGCGTGGAGAGGAACAAAAATGACGACAAAAGACAAAAGGATGACATTGTGATCACACGAAATAAATAGTTTTTGTCAAAACTATTTTCAATCAAGTCCTTGATTTCTTTGTGTACAGTATTGTAACACTTATCTGGCACATACCGACAATGATTCAGTGTGATGGTGTGACCCGTTTTAAGTTTTCTCACAATATATTTTTTGTTTCCAGAAATGAGTGTCTTCTGGAGGCCTACTGGTTAGGAGACAAATCACCAAAGTAGATAAAACTCCAGCTTCTCGTTATAACGCTGGTGAACACGGAGACTCGAGGCTGGGCTGTGCTTTTATCAAACAGAAGATGGGATTTGGCTCATCTGGAGGAACCCACGGTGTGCGCTCTCCCTCCTTCAGACAATAAAACAGCATAAGGTCTCTTTGATGCGTTCCTGTCTGAGTCGTTGAGATATTTATTTCTATGTTCTTCAAATTAATGAGCCGGTACCTGACGCGGTCGGGCTGATAAAATTACCGATTAAAAGCTCTCGTCATTTAACAGATAATAAATCACAGGTAATTTCACTTATCATAAAACAATGGTTTTTACACTGATGTTGCCTGAATGGAGCTGTGGCTGCCGAGGCGGCGCGCTCCACGCATAAAACCCTATCCTATGTAAATATTAGTGTAAATCCCAGAATAAGAAGGAGAGGAAGTGAGCAGTTGACCGCTGACAGCAGAGCGCCCAGGGTGTCCGTCTCTCCGGGGGGCTTTAGGGGGAAACGTTGAAGGTCCCTCGACGATCCGAAGGGCCTCCGGTCATTATGAGACAAAATAGGAATCGGAAAATCTGTGCTGAAATAAGATTTTCAATTTGCACTTACACCTCAGTGAAACGACAACAAAGTTAAAAACAAAAAAAAAAACAACCCCCAAAAAAACCAAAAGAAAAAAAAAACACGGCTAAATCCGATCGGGAAAAAACGTTCTTTTACGCGTTTTTTTATTGATATTTAAATTAAATAGCATTTTTCTATTTATCAACATAATCAATTTAATTCCCTGTTCTATATAAGTTATACCCTTAAAACAGTCCCATACGGCTCACAGTATCGATTATTCTAGAAATCTGTCGAATAATTTTGCCATTACATGACCGTCATTTCTTTTTAATTCACTCCGAGTCATTCTTTGATGATAACAAATATAAACCAGGTTTATTATGCAGTGTAAAATTTAAAAAATGTGTGCTCTTTTTTCATTCCGTGCAGGTGCAGTCTGGAGCCGCGGAGATCAGCAGAATTTTCATTTTGTTTGTTGCCCAAGTGCGTGAATGACTCTATTCACTCCACCGTCTTAAAAAATGTCCTCCTCCTTTCCCGAAATGAAATGTCCACATTAGCGCGAATACTAACTGAGTTTTTCAGTCAAAACGTCCAAACATTTTCACCACAGTGATGAATATATCCCTCGATATCAATCAGTATTTGCGTTTCCTTATTTGTAATTTAATTTCTGTCTGTCACTGAGTGGTTAGGTGTTCATTTAGAAGACTTCTTCTAGGGCGCCGATTGTTTCCATTCCGAATAAATAAAATAAATGTTGCTCAAATTGTTTATATTGTTTATATATTTGTTTATATATTAAAATGCAGACGTTTATTTATGTATTTATTGATGAATTTGTGCACCTGCGTGCTTGCATCGCGGTAGATGTAAGTACTGGTGTGACTTTATCCTCACATTGTGTTGAGGATGTTTGCAGATCCACACAGTCCTTCAATAGACCTTCATTCATGCGTAAAGGGCCTAGAGCGCATTAATTCTGCCCTCAATTTCAATGACCTGGATGTGTTTTATTCATGTAACTAACACGACAAAACGGCAGACCCTTAATAGAATAATATAGTAAGATAAAGTATGATTTGTATTTTTTAGATTTTTTTTGCAGCATCTTTCAAATATTAATATGAATTTCCCTTTTTTCAGAAGGGGGAATGCTCGCAAAAATAAGATAAAAAACGTTTCCTTGTTGGCATATAAATGTGTTTTTCCTGTTCAGCCCAGCAGGCTTTGTTTTTAGGGGGTCATCATAAAAAGACATGCATTAAAACACAATGGAAATGAACACAATGGTTGACCAGAGGTTAAAATCACGATTCCCTCTTGTCAGGAAAATTGCAAATATTTCCACACATTGTTAAAACCACGGGGAAATAAACTGCAAGCCTTTCAATATCTATCTAAATACATATAAAACCTCAGAGGAATCACCAATAAAACAATTCTGTAAAATAAAATAAAAAAAACATTTTATAATTACACACATCTGAGGATCCCTCTGATATTGCTCTTTCATTGTTTTCTTTTAGTTTATAGTCCACAGTGGAGCATATATTTCATAGTTGCGGCCCAGTTTTTCATTTATGCCCTATTGATTCTGGTTTGATGACTTTCACTACCTGTTCTATTTATCCAAGCAGCCATGCAGAAATAAAAAGACACAAAGCAAGCACAATTTTCACTTTCTCCCTCCCTCTTTGCAGTTGTCTGAGAAGATGTGGTGCCACAGCTATTTGTTTATTTTGGGAAGGAAGCTCCTCTCTTCATGTGTCTTTGAGTTAACCAACAGGCCTGACAGCTGCCAACTACCCCCTTCAACCAGCCCCGTACACCCAGCCTAGTTCATACAGGCCTGCCTCGACGCCCTGCTCTGATCAGCCACATTTCACCTGAAGCGACACCTTAAAGAGGAGAATAGGTGACGGCTGTCATCCAGCTGACAGGACAACAGTGTGAGCTTCCATCTCCATCCAGGGGAAATGGTCAAAAATGTTATTTCAGAAGGGCAAACTGTGTCGACAAGCCTCCCTGAATATTCCTTTATTATAATATTCCAGCTCATGGTAAAGTTAGATTTTTAATGGAAGAACTGGAACAGCAAAAACATTTTGGAATGTCTGTGTAGGACAGGAAGGGTGGGGAGAGGTGGAGAGGTTGCTCTGAGTCAGATCCCTTTTCAAAATCACGTCTTCTCTTTCCCTCTCGTCTTTGTTTTAAAACCGGGAAGCTTTTAGCTTTTGAAAAGTATCCTTTCCCTATCTGTTGCGTGATGGCCCCAGTCGTCATCACCTAGCCTCTCCCTTCAGTCATTGGAGCACCGGTAAATAGCTGACATTCCTGCCACAAAGGACCGATGATGTGGGCTCAGGGCCTCCGTGATCTTCCTAAATTAATTAAGGCCTTTCTTCTCCTCCAAATAGGATCTGTGGCCTTTGTCTCTCTAATACATCTTAAGCCTGGTATTAAATGCAAGTGCAGAGTCTACACTCCTTATAAATCTGTCACTGCCTGCTTTGCTTTTCTCAGCCTGGCCTGTGATCCTAAATAGGCTGCAGTGTAGTAGAGAAGCCATCCTAGTTTGGGTCTTGCCCCTTGCCTCCTCCTTATCTGCAGCCCCTCTGTGCTCCCCGCTGGTTTGGTATTTATTTGAATATGAGAAGGCCTGCTTGTTGTTTCTGGCAGGGGCTTGGGCCGGGACTCTCCCACCTCGTGGCCCCCTCAGTCCCCCAGCTCCTTCCATCCTTTAGTCCCTGCAACACTCGCTCCATCTGTCCCTCCTCAGCCACCCGGGCTTGTTCCCTCTTCACTGGCAGCTGCTTTCATGAACTTGAACCACAGTCCTCTGGTCAAAGGCCATTACAGACAGACTCATTGTGCATGTATACTGTGTGTGCGTGTGTTTGAGTGCATGTGTGCATATCCCATTAGCAACTTTCCCTCCGCAGCTAAAATTAATAACTGCGGTAGCGGAGGTAATGTCCGAGCCAGCGGGGTGGCCACCATCCATTCTTTTTCTTCCAAAATCTGAGCTGAGTGAATATTTCCTGTAAAATCACCCCAGTTAGTCAGCACACCTTTCAGAGGCAGATTCTGTTTCATCCGTTCCTCCTCCTAATTTTTGCTTGGCCACCGGATTCATCTGGACAGAGGCTCAAACCTCAGGGGTCGATCAGATTATGACTCCTCCAGTAAACCTCCAGCCTGAATCTTTGAAGTTAGTGGGCTTTTAGCAAGGCCATTCATTTAGCGGATCAGGATCCCCACTCTGCAACAGCAGGAAGTGGATAACATGTCCATTAGAGAAGGTCCACAGACAGAAATGGGGAATCAGAGGCGTACAGAGTTTTGACCTTGAAAATTGCCAATGCCACACCCCTGGCTGGAAATGAGAAGTAGCGGAGACAGGAAAATGAGCTACAATGTGGCTTTTTGTTTGGGTGTGCAGCAGATTTGGGCTGAGGGGGAGACTATTGGGCCTTCCTGTGCTCCTCTTCGAAGATGAAGAAGCAGGAAGTCACACAGGAGGTAAACAATGTAGAGAATGGAGAAATACCAAAGACTGTGCCCACCCCCTCATTCCTGTTGGCATGGCTCTGGGCCAGTTGATAATGGACACGGCGCCCACCAAACACCCGGCTTCCATGTTGCAAATATTTCCCCATTTTAGAAAATGTTTACATTGAGCTGAGCTGAGCTCAGAACAAACTGTGGACCCCTCTCCATGGTGGTTTCGCTCATTGCGGGCGTATCTCTGGTCCTGAGATGTGTTTCAGGTCACAGACGGCTCTCTGTGCATTCTATCACTCAGTCACTCAAAGAATCTGTCAAAAGCATCCTCCACCAATCCAAGTGAGCTCTGGGCTGTCTGAAGCTGATTACAGCGATTCATCATGTCAGGAACTCCCTGCCACCACATGTTTGTTTTGATCTCTTCCTCTCCAGCATGGTGACAGTGAAAGATGAGGGACCATGTGGCCGAGGCCTTCGAAACCACCAGCGTAAGCAGCAGCTCTGGGTCCAGCACAGAGCTCTGTGAGCTGTCCACAGCCCCAGCTCAGAGCTCTGCGTCGGGGATCAGGGCGTGGGGCACATTACGCTGGCTGGCTAATTACAGGCCAAAAAGTGTAACTTTAGGTGATGGGGGGATTAAGGCATGTTTACTTGTGTTCACTGGGGGGGATAAACCGACACTCAGTTCCCCCCAAGCGGACAGTTCCTGAAACCCCCTGGAGTTGGCTGGGGGGTCTGGGTCACATTAAGGGGGTACTGTGTGGCTTGCAAGGGCAGACCACATGACCAGCTCCTCTAAAACAAGCACTGCTGTGTCCATAATGTCAAACACTTCCTCCATCCGCATCCATTAGCTGAGTCTGGAGGTGGTGAGGAACATTTAGGAGCCAAAGGGAAACAAAGGGTTCAGAGATTAGACGGCCCGTTTAATGAAACAGTTCCCTCTCCCATTGTACCCAAACAGTCAAAGAAGTTACCCACGGAATCCTTTCATTTTGGAAATACTGATAAGCTAATCTAAAGGATAAAAAAAAAAGACCAAAAAAAATAATTTCCGTGCACTTTAAATCTGGTTAGATTTAAAGTGCTTGACTAGTTTAATTTACATAGTTTGTATATCTTGAAGTTGTCCAACAATTATTTTTACAAGTGAAGCTGTTAAAGAGATTTTGTTAAAATGCAATATAAAGAAAAAATTAATTTAAAATTGGAAATTTTCCAGTTCCAGTTCCATACTTATCGGTATTATTTACATATTACAATGTGTATTTTGATTAGAAAACATTTACATGATGCATAAAAAGGCACAGCTAATGTGCAGTTCTTCTTCATCTGTTCTTGTTCTTGTTCTTCTTTTTCTTCTTTGTCTCATTATTATTATTATTATTATTTTTTTTTCCCCATAAGATGGTGAAGAAAAATATGAAAAAAAAACAAGAATTGCAAAGAAGACATATCTTTTAAAAATAAAAAAAGATTATGCAACCATTATCTAAATTTCTAAAAGAGAAATGACAAATAATTATTGATGCTTTGCAATATAAAATTGCAGTTAAATAAATTTTTCCTTGTTCTTATGCAGTTTTACAGTAAAACACTTTTTAAAACACTGCTTTTAATCACCTGAATTTAACTTACTGTACCGATTTGTTAAAGAATATTAGAACAACAACAGCAATAACAATTAATACCAACACCAATAGTACCACTACAGCTGTGACTATGAAAAATATTAATATCATTACTACTACTACTACTACTACTACTACTACTACTAATAATAATAATAATCATAATAATAATAATAATGATAATGATAATAATAACAATAGATGTCACACAGACCCCTTACATCCTGTAGAAACTACAGGGAGCAGGCGTTCTGGTCATGTGTGCTGCACCAACCTCCCATGAGGCTCAAACTGAGAGGGCCCAAACACTGGAGTGGACTGGATGTGGAAAAACATGGCCCTGGTGTTTGGGTCTGATTTCTCAGCTCATTAATCTTGACTGTAGTCATACGCTGCCTCTCACCGGCTGGCATAGTTTCAGCCAGTTTGGAAGTAATGATATTTATTAGAACACGTCTTTGCTTGCTGGATGTCTCTTACAGTAACTGACATCATTGTCCTAGATACTGAGACGTGTTTACATCTGACTAAGAGGAAGAGAGTAACACATTCATGGTTTGCGTTCTGTTTTTCTCACTTTGCACAGAATTCTTTTAACATGACATTTTTTTCTTGTTGAAACCTGAAATCCTTTCTGCCAATCGTTCTGTTTTCAACACAGTTTCAAACTTATATTCAGTAGGAATGTAGAAAGGGAAAACTACAACTTAAATAATATAAAAAAGTGTGCTCTAAATAATAAAACATTCATTCATTTTGATTTTGACAATTATTGTGACATGTTTGCAAAAAGCAACATAACATCAAAGTTAATTCTTACATATCTATTTAAAGATTAACTTAATATATTTAAAAATATAAAAAAAGAGACCTGATTGGTGTGTGAAAAATCTGGATATACCAACATTTACAAGTTTTCAACTACTTTTACTTATTAAATAGAAAATAGAACAATTCATTATTGATATTTAAGTATCAAACAAGAAACACTGATCAGCTGCCTTTTTTCTATCAATTTTAATAACAAAGTAAAATATTAAAATCAGAGGCCAGCCTGTAAATAACAGCAAACAACGGATTTAATGCTTGCACCCTATTGATTAAATGTCATTCCATCGGCTGCAGAGAGAAACGATTGCATTTTGTGCTTCCAGCTCAACTGTTAATCCGTGATGAACCCTGTGCAGCAGGATGGCTGAACAGAATATTTGGCTGGAGGAACAGCAGGAGTGTGTGTGTGCGTGTGTGTGTGTGTGTGTGTGTGTGTGTGTGTGTGTGTGTGTGTGTGTGTGTGTGTGTGTGTGTGTGTGTGTGTGTGTCTGTGAGTGTGTGTGTGTCCCTGTTACAGGCGTTGGCAAAAGCAGTAGCTCCCCTTTGTGGTTTACTAGTGTAAGAGCACCTGGCATCAAAGGGGGATGGTGGTGGGTATTTGGGTACCCAGATAACCTGCACACCTTCCCTGGTGAAGATGGAGGTAGGGCTTGCGACTCCTGTGACGAGACACTGATGTCAATCAATGCTCTGTCCTGTCACTCTAGTGGAACAGCCCTGTGTAAGAGCAGCCTCTGACCTGGACGATAAGTAGCAGCCTCTGGAACAGGGGCAATCAGACGACACTGCCAGAGAAGCATGACGTTAGCCCTCCTCCCCTGTTGGCTTAGATGTCTAGAAAATATGGATGAGAAGAAATCACTTCAATTCACATTTTTATTGAACTATGAAATGTTAGCATTTTTACAGAAACATGCTTTTTGGCATTACTAATCTGCTTCTGTGGTGCTCAGAATGCTAAAAAAATATTAAGAAGCAATAATACAAGATAAATATGGACAATGACGCTTAATTAAAAATCTTTATATATAAATTTGTATTTTTATTTAAATTGCTATCAGTCCATTAAAATATGACAGCCTGAGAGGAAAATGTATTAAACCTAAATTTTAGGCTGACCTTAGTTGAACAACCGTTAATGATGATTTGTGCCTCACTGCACATTCGCAGTCAGTGATCACTGATCTGTGACCTTAAATATCTCTCAATATAAAAACTTTTTAGTGCACATTGCATCATCACAGCCATATTGTTAACTATTGTTATACCACTAAGCTTGAGCAGGATGTTAACCAGTAGGTTCCTGGCAAACAACAATGACATGACAAACATATTAGTGAAGTGGGGCCGATCTGAGACCACCTCACTTAAACACTGAATCACCAAGTCATACACCATATTGTCATTAGTGATTCTGATCCTACATCCTGATATCAGCTGACCTATCACCTTTCTTTATTTTCTTTCTTTTTATTCTTTTTTTTCTGAGTAGTTACTATTGAAACGTGTAGGATTGCTAATTAGAAATATTAGACCACAATCCCATGATGGTGGCCACATGGAAACAAGGCCACATTAATTGCTGAACACTAACTTCCATATTTTTACCACACACACACACACACACACACGCACACGCACGCACACACACACACACACACACACACACACACACACACACACACACACACACACACACACACACACACACACACACACATTGGTTCAAGTTGATGTTTTGGGTTAGTTGTGTAGCGTAGCTTTTGCGTAGCTTCATAGGCGGCCTGATGCAGGCTCAGGTGTCTTCGTCCGTCTCAGATTCCTGCCTGGAGTGGATGGTAGCTTCAGATGGCATGTGCCCTCTCTGAACATTGGACACTTCACCCCCACCCTCTCAGCCACCCTTCAAATATTTACCTGACATGTCTCCGTGGGTGGTGGCCCATCTAAAGAAACATGTATACACACATCACATTTGATGGATTTCTTTAGCATGCAGATATACACACCAGGGTTTTACTGATTTGTGTATTGAAAGCGGATACGAAGGCAGTTTGGGCTTAAACTGCCAGTAGTCACATCATATTCCAAATTTGAAAAATAATTTTTATTCCACAATCTATACAAACATTTGGAATACAATGAACATGGTGAAGGTAAAAATGTAAATTCTCTTAGAAAACAAGGGGAATATTTTAATCCATAACTCCACTAATCTACGTTGTACTGATCCAATTCTAAAATACTGACATTCCTATGATGTGAACCCCCACTGCGTTATTTACACACACACACACACACACACACACACACACACACACACACACACACACACACACACACACACACACACACACACACACACACACACACACACACACACACACACACACACACACCTGCACACATGCCTAACAACCAGTCCATTCCCATGTCAGGCCTCATCGATGTCGACACTTTGAAGACATCGGTCGCTTGTTTACTGATGCAAATTAGCAGGTAGGGGACCTTTAGAAGAGCAGAGAGCGTGGCAGCGTGGTGGGTGGTGGTCCTCCTTCCAACACAGCAATCCAACTCAACATCTCTCTTCTCTGCCTACAGCCCCCCCCCCCGCCTCTGGTCAAGGAATGCTTTCAACAGGACTTGTAGAAAGGTCAGCTCATGGACTTCAGGGGTCTGGGACCTGTAGCACCAAAGCCCCCTGACTATTTAAAACGGTTATGCTTAATTTAAAGGCGTGTAAAAAAATACAGTTTTTCTAAAATAAATTATTGATATAGAGAGAAGCAATTACAGCTGTATATAAAACCTCTTATGTATATTATTATTATTATTATTACATCCTGCTTCAAAGCGGTGATGTGTTGTGATTGTCAGTGTTCGTGTTTTCTTCCGTTCATCCGTCCGTTCGTTCATCCGTCTGTTAGTTAGTCCACCAAATATCTTCGCAACCGTTGCAGACAGAAAGATGAAACAAAAAGCACATCACTCGAGCGGCAAAGGGGATAAAAATGAGATGATGACCTTGATCAAGGTCAAGGTCAAATTTCAACATTTGTACACTCAGGAACCGGTTAAGATAGAAAGACGAGGGAGAAGACCAGTGTGAGTAAGACTATATATCAAAGCTAGTGCTTTGATCTATGACAGTAGGTAAGAGCACTAGCTTTGATCTTTGACATGCAACTAGGTCAAGGTAAAATTTTGAATTCAGAGGTGTCATGGGATGTTGCAGTCTGTGACTGCCTTGGTTCTAGTTATTATTATTATTATTACTAGTATTCATTCATTCATCTTTCTACCCGCTTCATCCACTTCCGTGGGTCACAGGGAGCTGGAGCCTTTCCCAGCTGGCATAGAGCGTGAGGTGGGGGAATTATTATTATTATTATTATTATTATTATTATTATTATTATTATTATTATTATTATTATTATTATTATTATTATTATTGTTATTATTATTGTTATTATTACTACTACTACTACTACTACTACTACTAATAATAATAATAATAACAATAATAACAATAATATTCCAGAAGAGAGATACAGTAGTGAATATATTGGTGGAAGGATGCTGAGTTTTGAACTGCCAGGCAGGAGGCCTAAAGGAAGACCAAAGAGGAGGTTTATGGATGTAGTAAAAGAGGACATGAAGGTAGTTGGTGTGAGAGAAGAGGATGCAGAAGACAGGGTTAGATGGAGGCAACTGATTTGCTGTGGTGACCCCTGAGGGGGAAAGCCGAAAGGAGAAGAAGAACATTATTATTATTATTACTAGTACGTTAATATTCTTGAGTTGTTCATTTTTGTGCTTCTAATTCACTGTATATAATGAGTGTGATCACTTTGCAGCACACTTGAAGGATGCGTCAGGCAGTCATGAATATCTTGTGCTCAATGGCATTTTAGTTTTTAATTCAGTTTGAAGTTATCTCAATTATTTTTATTTTGTCCTTGTTTCCATATATTCTGATGGTAAAGAGCAAAAACAGAAACAGTCAGTGAGCGTCATTCTGAGACAGAGAGCTGTGAAATAAGCAAACAGGAATCAGTCCACTGGGAGGTCAGCTGCTTTCAAAGGTGAGAATGCCACACTCCTCCTCTTCCCATTTGCTTATCCACTACAACACAATGCACTGCCATGAACAGTTAGCTAGCTGATGTGTGTGTGACGTGTGTGAAATTGTGTTTTATTTTGACATGTTTTGTATTTGCTGATTGTTGTGTGGGTGTGAGAAATAGTTGAAATGGAGCACATGATGTATTTCCAAAGTATTGTCATCGATTCATTGCATCATATTGTGATTGAAATTGTGTGTGTTGGTGTGCGTGTGTGTGTGTGTGTATGTGTGCTATGGATCCAGGGTGAAGCTTCTACAACTGCATGAGTGTGTGTATGTCCCCCAGTGGCTTGTGACAGACGTCAGGGTCTGTCACTTAGTACAGTGTGTCAGTGTGTTCAGGACTGTTAGCATGAGGAGGGGCTCAGTAAGCAGGGCTCAAGTTGCCTCTGGATCCGTTTCCATATCATTCATTCCAATTTAAATGTGGAAAAAGTATCACATGTGTAACAAGGGAGTACATTACTTGGTAGCACCAGATCACATTCATTTTCATGCAAATTAAAAGGTCAGAACACATGTTGGCATGTGATGAAGCTTTCAATACATCTGTAGATGAAACGCAGCACCTTTTCTGAGCCTCTGAACTTCCTGATATGAGCTTCAATCATGCCCACACTGGAGAAAATGACATTTTGTCTTGTTTTTGCTCCTTTGGACCAGATGCAGTGGCTCAGTGGTAGAGTGGTTCAGTGGGAGAGCAGGTGGTAGCGCGGGTCGTCCAATGTTCCATGTTCAACACTCGGAGTGTGAGCTGACAGTGGGAGGTGTCAGCTCACCTCTGAAGCACTGCTGAGGTGTCCTTGAGCAAGGCTTCGAACCCCTTACAAGCTCCTCATTTGGGCCCTCCACAAAGGGGCTGCCCGCCACTCCTCCTCCAGTTGCATGCTTACAGGCCCCCCCTGTGTGTGGTTGTGTGTATTACAGGGGCCTGTACACACTAATATGCATACATGTGATTGATTGATGACTAACATACTGGAGTGTGCATTCTTAATTTCCCTTCGGGGATCACAACAGCATAAAAAAAAGATGTCTCGAAACCATGAGAGCGCACGCATAATAGAATGCCTTTGCTTCATATGTATGCAGGTCTATTATCTGTAGATATCCCTAACTCAAACCCTAACCCTGACCCCAACCCTAATACTAACCCTAACCTCACCCTAAAGTTAACCCTAACCCTAACCCTAAAGCTAACCCTAACCCTATCCGTAACAATAACCATGCTATCAATGTAAGATACACAAGAGTAGTTTATAGTGTACATTGAAGTAGTTCTGATCTTCCACTTCAAATTGTGTTATGTTTTGACAATCATAGCCACTGTCTGTGCGTAGTCTCTACAAGTTTACCAGGTTAGTAAGGCTGTGACTTAGCATCCCACAGAACAAAGTAACACTCTGTCAACATACCTGCAGCACTATGTATCCAGACTCGCTGTGATTCCCTTGCTCTGAAGGAGCTGAGTGAAATGTGTGATAATGGCTACCATGTTGGTGAAAGTGTTTCAGATTGTACAAGATGAATTTGTAGATCAGTGAGCTACAATCGACTGAACTTTATATCATTGCAATGAATTGACTTGTAACCAATTCATAAATCAGATTTAGTTTAACATTTGTTATACATTAACATTTCTCATGAACAACATTTTGCCTCTGGCCCCTCAACAGGTTAATCTATCTGTGCTCAGGGTTCAGAGGTCAGCATGTTAAATTCACATTCTTTCTCTTAATGTCTGTTTCATAATGTCTTTCTTTTTCACTTTTACTATATTTTCCTGTCTCTGTTTGTCTAATACCTTCCCACCATCTCTCTCCCCTTCTCTCTTTCTCTCTCTCCTTCCCCAGTCAGTTGATTTATCCCTGGTTCTGTTTTCCCTGGACCACATGGCTAGGCAGTTTGCCCTAACTCCACTCATCCAGAACCGATGTCATTCGGATCCATTTAAATAAATGGCCCTATAAATTTCCTCCAATAATAAGCCTTGGTCTAGTAGGAATGTGCGGCAGCTCATTGGAGACGAGAATAGTGGGGGGTGAGGGGGAGAATCCATGTAACCTAAAGACCCAGACAGTTTGAGCCAGTGTGAGAAACTGTGGATGCTCTAAGGATGAAGTGCAATCTGGGTTGAACAAGTGTGTAAGTGCATGTGGGGGTCAGAGGAGATGGGGGAGAAGGGGGAGACAGGGTCTGCTTGCTGGAAGCTGCAGTGATGGGGTAGATGGGGGAGACATGGCCTGCTTTCTGGAAGCTGCAGTAGGAGTGGGTGTGAAGGAAACGAGAGAGTTCCAGGCCCCCGTCTGTCTCCCTACCTGGAATGAGACCTCAGGGACACTTTAAATCAGCCCACCCAGAGACAGGGACACCAATCAGGCCTCTGTCAGACGTGGGTAAATCAAGTCAAGTGTGTTTGTGTATGCATGTGTATCTGTGCATGTGTGTATCTGCACATGTACCTAAAACTATAGCTTGCGTCACTGAATCTCAGTACTAATTTATTTCCAAGCCTGCATTTGTAATCAATACACAGCCAATCCTTATAGGTGTCTAAATCTATTCTATAGAGAAATACAAACATTAACAAAATCTAATTTAATCACAGTAGTTATCTCTGAACACAGAATTGAGTAAGTGGCAAATACGTCTTGTCGGACAGGAACCCATGGAAGATCAGTGAAGGGACGGACTTGATCGTAAAGTAGAAAAACACTGCTCATATAAAATCATGTAAGGTGCAATTTAAATAGCTCCAGGTTCCCATTAGTTATCAAGTAATTCAAGACCATGTCATGTTTTATACTCAGAAATGTAGTTGTCTGAAATTGTCACACCCATCCCAGGCACTAAGATTTTGATCATATTGAATCGGATCCTCGCGGTGCACTGGCGTCGTGCCCGGAGTGTCCCCCGCCTCACGCCCTGAGACTGCCAGGATAGGCACTGGCTACCCTGCGACCTGCGTTAGCGGATTAAGCGGGTTGGAAGATGAATGAATGAATGAATGAATGAATCGAATCCTCAATTAAACGTGGAATGTTCATTTTAACCTGAATAACTACGAATTCTATAAGGTTTAGGTGTCAATGTTGGTAGCCATTCATTTATTCATTGCGAGTCACGGGGGTTGCTAGAGCCTATCTCTGCTGACTTGTGGGCGAGAGACAGGGTACACTCTGAGCCCTGTGCCAGTGCAATGTGGAGACACAGTGTTTGGAAGACAAACAATCACTCACATACACCGAAAATTTGAAATGATCAATCCACCTAAGGTGCATGTTTTTGGAGGTGGGAGGAAGCTGGAGAACCCGGACAGAACCCACGCAGATAAGGGGAGACCATACAAACTTTGCACAAGAATGGGACTCGAACCTAGAACAGTCTTGCTGTGAGGAAACAGTGCTGTCCACTGTGCTGCCTTTTTGTAGCCATAAAACAGCAAAATAAATAAATAAATAAATTATAGCAGCAGCCAAAAATACAGCCAAAAATATAATTCTAGCCTTTTTTATATGTCCATGAAAGTCAGTTGTAAATGGATTTTTACATTAGATGTATCTGAGCAGTGCTTCCTTCTCTGCTTGTGCACAATATCTCACAAAGATCCATCAAGTACTATAAGCAAGGACCGACTATAAAATTTCCTTATCGGACAGACAAACAAACTGAACCGATTCCTTTACCTCTGGGATGGAGGTAATAACAACAAATTAAAGGTCCCATAAGAGATTTGTCACTGTCATAGTATATCGAGTCTCTTCAGTCTGCCACCCAGGACTCACATCAAATCTAACATCAGTCTGGAATCTAGTTATTCCATACAAATATTCAAGTACGGTTGTCTTATCTACTGATTTCACTCAGCATCACTTGAACTTTGACCCTTTAATGCCTTTAAACTACTGTACACAGGGTGAGTTCTGTTGTCATTTGTTCTTATTCACTTGGTCCAAGTCTGTGTGTTTACCCTCAGCTGATTTATTGCCCTTCACTGCAGCTGCTGGCTGGTAGCACATGAGAAAAATGCCTGACCCTGCACCGTACCGGTATGATGAGTCTCTGTGGGAACGAGGAAAACTCTTTCTAATTTCTCTCAACCAATGTGGGGATGTGAATACAAGGGGGTTGGATGGCTTGTGATGTGTTTTGTGATTGTCACATTTGTTCTACACACAGCAGTAATGACACAGCAGAGTTCTGTTGCACCTCCCTCCTCCTCACGTCTGCATAACCTTCTCTCCACCCAGCAAACAACATTACCTGGTACCGTAAAACAAACATGCCCTTCTTTGAAAAATGTGTGAGCTACCATTTGCACTGACCTGGAGGTTCTTGAGGGTGTAACAGGTTGGAGATTGACCATCTTCACCTTTCCTACACGACTTCCACTCTACTGCCTGTCTCCATCCCGTTCCCTCTAACTTGTCCAGTTATGGCCCTGAGTGACTGGACCACTGTGCAATGTCAGTGACCCAAAACCCGTTTACTGCCTTAAATCGCTGCTCCTTTCCGCCACCCTTACCCCCACGTCCCACCCTCTACACACTGCCACCCTCTTGACCGTCGCCTGTACATGATGACAAATCACCTTCAGCTGCTTAAATGAGGCTGAGCCCCAGTGGGGCCCCCCAGTCCGCTCCCCACAGCCTGCCTCGTCTGCTTAGAAAAGAAATTTCTCATCCCAGAATGAAGCAGTGGAACTTGTCTGAGCCCACACCTTGTCTCCAACCCTTTCACAAACAAGACTTTGGGCTTATATCTATGTGTTTATCAAATTTACATGGAGAAAATAAACACAGTATGAGCGCGCTGTTGACAGAGTGGAAAGAAATGGGTATTTATCAGCAGTAGGATGGATACTGTTTTATGTGTGTGTACCTGTGTGTGTTGGATCCCTGTTGCATGAAATAATCTATCTGCCTGTGTGTATTTGCGCATCTGTCTCTCTGTAGCTTGTGTTTGCATACCTGTTGCATGAATTGGTCTGTGTGTGTGTGTGTGTGTGTGTTTGTGTGTGTATGTGTACTTGTGTGTGTGTATGTGTGTGTGTGTGTGTGTGTGTGTGTGTGTGTGTGTGTGTGTGTGTGTGTGTGTGTGTGTGTGTGTGTGTGTGTGTGTGTATGTTCACTACATAACCGTCTGGCTCCCATGTGAGGCAGTAAATCTATCATTCCTGCTGCGCTTAACTACCACTTCACAGAGCTGTATGTCCAGTGTAAACAACGTTTATCACTGCATGCAAATGAGACTGTAACTACAGCCCCCACAAAGACCCCTTTCACTCCCAGCATGCTGTTTCACCAGCTTGTTGAACGTGATAGCCCAGATTAGGGGTTTATTCCCAAGCTTTGTCTGCTGCTTTAATGTCTGTCACGCTTCAACTAGTTCCCTCGAAATGTTTTTTTCTTTTTTTTTCAAATAGTCAGCATTTTCATGAGCCATTATTAGGGTTATGACTGATACCATTTCACATAAATGTCACGTTTAAGCCCTGGCAGACCTGCTGTGAACACAAGAGACAAGATTTATCTCCTCTTCAACCTTTTACTCCTCCTTTCTTCACCTTCTATTTCCTCAGTGTGCAACTTTTCTTTCCTTTTCTCCTCCCTGTTTTGCTCTTTCCCATCTCTGCATCCTCTCGAGGAGGAGGTAGTTTTGTGTTGATTGTAGTAATTTTGCTGTAGGAGGACAGTATTTACTAGTGCCCCTGGGAAACAACACCACGGTTAAAATGACACGTCTGTCATATGTGTAAGGTCAATGTCACTTTGTTAATTTTCTCCTCTGATGTGATGAATATCTAGAATAAACATTAAACATATTTAGATCTCTTCCACAATTATAGGTTTTGCATTAAATGTTTGACCACCATGAGATTTCTTTTTTTTAAAATTTATTTAGTGGAATTTTTTTCAGACATGTTATAAGTGTTTGAAATGTTTGCATGATGATGTTATCTTTATGTTTAGCCTAAACTTAAAGCTGCGGCCACCAGCCTTCAAATACACACTGGTTGTAGTCTGAACAACAGCAGCAGGTGTTGCTTTAAATTATGACTTAGGGGCCAAGTGGCAACTTGAAGAGATTTATAGGACACTAATAAGCACTATTTCAGCAGAAGATCACAATACAAGATGCTGCGTGTCAGTGTGTGAGAGAGAAGCGCGGGATGAGAGATGTTGAAAAGGAAAAAAAAAAAGAAACAACTTTTACAATGTATGAGCTTTAAATTTAATTTTACTCTGACAAATGAAGCTGAAATGTAGCAAAATAGCAAAACATTCATTTAAGATTTAGATAATATTTATCAATAATATACAGTGGAATACATGACTAATAGTGAAACATTTGAATTAGAAATCCAAAACAAAATATACACAAGATAGCAACAGATGAAGGGATTTAGAAAGGAAAAAAGTAGCAGATGTTTTGAGTGTGTGTATGTTTGTACATGTGTGTGTGTGTGTGTGTGTGTGTGTGTGTGTAAAAAATACACATCATCACCCTTTTGCTCTTATTTGTTGTGTGTGTGTGTTCACCTGTGACCGTAGCTATTCACAAGAGTGGGAGATGAGCTCACGAGGGCGGGTCCGACTCAAGGACAGATGAGTGTATTGGCTCGCAGCCTGCTTCAAATCCAAGGTTAAGCTGGCCTTTCACATCGGAGAGTCTCGATAACAGTGAGCTTGGTGGGTGGGTAGAGAACTGAGTGGCAGCGAGGCAAAGATTGTACATGTTAAGAGCACAATGAGGGTTTAAAAATGTAAACATTTTATATGGGGTTACTATAATGAACTTTTTTCATCACATGTTATACTTGATTATTCCATTTTAGGTGACTGAATACAGTTTTGCTGCAGTCATGTTTTGGGAGATGCCTACTTTGTTTTGGTCTTCACCCTATAGCAAATGACCATAGGTCCTAAAAATAAATGATCCTTCATCAAATACCCATTGATGTTGTGTATCTACCACATTGTGCTGGCCAGGTTGTGTACAGTGGAGAAGATGTTGTTGGAAGGGGAGTGATCTCTATGTTTTTCCACACACTGAACAATCTGCTCTATGTTCAGTTTATGCAAAGTCACAGTTCCATTTCCACCACTGCTTCCAGTTCCACACAGACCACTAATATATACATGTCGTGCCTCCTTGGACCACAAAGGCTCACTCCCGCTCAGGATTCTTAAGATCTTGGCGGCAGCAGCTGCCTTTTGTACTGTGAGGCTAGCAGCTTGTGTGTGTGTTAGGTCAGGCGTGTGTGTTTCGTTCCACTGGTACAGCTGACAGGGCATTAAACCAGCAAGTGTTTGCTGGCATGTAGTCTGCAGGGATGGCACAGAAGGTTACTATATTTTACCTTGATTGCGCCACTCACCTCTATTCACATCCTCTTGGCTGTGAGTGTCACTTCCTATAATGTTTTCAGACACACACACACACACACACACACACACACACACACACACACACACACACACACACACACACACACACACACACACACACACACACACACACACACACACACACACACCCTGTGAAAAAGGTGAAAATCCACTGCGAATGATGAAATCCATCCTTCGAGGTTTACTTTCCTGCTTCCCAGAGTCTCTCTTTCTCTTTCTTGCCTGATTGATTGTTTCACTCTGTTTTTGTCAACAGAGAATTCCACAGGAAACCATGGTAATTAAGAAATGCTGATGCTGGATACATCTATTTGCTTTTCCAAAATGATCATTAACAAAAAATTGGCTGCAGTCGTTTATCACTTGCAGCAGCGCTTGGCACTGAACACTGACTGCGGGCCTATCCCAGCATTTCTCTTGGCGATGACTTCATTGGAGCTCGATTTGCTGTCCTGTAAACATGTCTCTCTCTGGGAGATAGGGTATGACTGTGCTAACTGTTCTACTGTCTTTTATGCACGTGATAATGTACAATATCCCCCTTGCAGTATAGGGAGTCGATGAATTTCTGGCATTACTTTGACTTTGCATGCTGAGAAGCTTGTTAGCTTTAAGCAATGACATTACTAGTTTTTAGGTTTTCTGTTTCTGTGTTATATAGATTTTTAGTGCATGTATAAACTAATCTGTAACCTTTACCTCTTTTATTAATAAATACCAATATATATTACAGCACCACATGGAGCTCAGTGACTCTACTCCGTCTAATTGATTAGAATTTTATCCACCTCACTGGGTGCAGTAGTTACGACTAGATTATGTAAATGTAAATTACTTTTTCAATGTAAAACTTTCCATGTCCTATGATCAATGAGGGTCAATAATGGTACACAGTCCAGAATGGAACAGCTTTCTGTGATGCAACTTCAAACTAGAGCCTCTAAATTTTTATCAAGGTTCGTGTTGTTTTACTGTTTGTTTTGTAGATGAGCCTGTTGAATTTGGCATTAGAATCATGCTTGACTAATGTAGCTGTTCAGTTTATATACCACTTGGGGATTGGAATAAAGTAAGTGCATGTAGTTAGCCTTGAATGCTAGTGTTTGCACCGTGAATTGAAAAAGGTATTATTTCACAAGAATGCATCTTCAACTTGGTAGAACCGCCCTAAATATAAATTTTTGTGTGAAGCTTTGTTACATAACCTGCAGATTTTATCTCATAAACATGTCATTTTATATATTAAAGGTCCCAAATGATACCTTTTTAAATTAATGTGACACAGTTGCCAAATGTCCAAACTGATCCGTGGCTCTCAATATCAACGACTGAAAATTGATTAAATTAACTTCCAGTCCAATCACTGGCCATTACAGTGCGCCCTCGCGCATTCGCGCATCAACACGTACGACTTCACCTCATCGCAGAGTTTTGGTAGGTAGTCATGTGATACTGTACGTGCATTCTATTGGCTGACGGCATCCGGAAGTGTGCTACACTCCGTGAGTCTCAGAATGCAACGCACTTCCATGAGACACAGAAATGCTTTAAACAGTCGATAAGAGTGCGGGAAAAGGTAGTACAGACGGAAGGTGGTTTAATATCAGCATCGGGAGGGTTCATAAACTTTTAAATTACCGTAAATAATAATATAAATACTTTGTCGCTATAACGCGGAATTCACATATGGTTCCTGGAACACATTAACCGTGAGTAACGAGGGCGCACTGTGTATGTTAAAAATGCCATATTATGGTTTTTTAAATTCATGCCAGATGTCCACCCACAATCTATTTGAAATGTCTTGCCCCAAAATGATCTCCGCTCCTCAATATATTTGATTGAATATTGATAAAATCACTTCCGCCCTGAAAAGCTCTGTGTTAATGGGTTGTAGCTCTCAGCTCCCTATCTCCACCCCCTCCCCCCTCTGAGCTGCCTCTATCAACACTTCCCTCCCCCTCAGTTCACATACGTTTTGTTTACATAAACCACTTGAACCCGCGCGCACCAGCGTTTCGTCTGGAACTTTTTTTTTAAACTTTCAGTTACTTTATTACTCCGTATTTTGCTCTTATTTTACTCGTGTTTGTCTCTCTTGTTAATAACTGTTGATTTCTCTGTGCTACTTTCTCAGTCGAACCTGACTCCGTTGTTCATTATGTAAACGCTACATGGGCTGATCCTATTGAGACCACCGGTAAACATTGCAAAGAATTTAAAACACATAGTGTTTGCAAATGGAACAAAAATTAGTAGAGACGACAACAGATGGTTACAGACAGGACGTAGTAATGCTGTTTCTCAAGAATTGTCACGGACGATGAGAGTTCGCTGGGAGCGAAGTTACCACAGTCTAAATGAAACATGGGAAAGGTAAGACTTGAGTACTGTAAATTCAACTGTAGCGGGCACTGTATATTGAATAGGGTGTTGAGTGGTCACCATCCCTATTCTGCATCTATTTTCCCTATTCTGCATCCACTAATGTACAGTGAGGAAACTGCATCACTTTTACGTCCTGTAATGGATTTAGAGTCAGATTCTATCTTAGTCAGATTACCGGTTTGTCCTTGACTTCTTATGACACAGCGAGCAGGGGAAGTTGCGTGTGTGTGTGTGTGTGTGTGTGTGTGTGTGTGTGTGTGTGTGTGTGTGTGTGTGTGTGTGTGTGTGTGTGTGTATGTGTGTGTGTATGTGTGTGTGTGTTTGTGTACATACACAGCCTTTGTCTCTCATAAGACTGGGAATGAGTGATATTTTCACCTCTTGATTTCTGCCTGGATTATTTCACATGCAGGCTTTATGTTGACTGGTGACAGTGAATATCTGTTAGGCTGTAAATAAAGGCTGAGGCTGTTAGGGTGTGAGCAGTGTGTATGCACGCAGCTGTGTTTGCTGTGATGATGAGGATACTCCTTTAGCTGGGACACACACACACACACACACACACACACACACACACACACACACGACTGAAGCAGAGCTAACTAGTTAGCCAAATGCTAGCTGACTTCAGCAGTTTGTGAGGAACTTTCAGTTCCTCACAAACTTCTAGCTCTGAGCCAGAACATAAGCGCACGATGCTACTGTAGCCTGATCAAAATCACATCACAGAGCATAATTTGTGACGTCACAAATTGCGCTCTAGTAAATCTGATTGTTTTGATCTGATCTGGGCCATGAACTCCTAAAATTCCAAATATCTATTGATGCATAAAGTGTTTGTTTACCAGATTCTAGGAGTTGGTAGGGTTAGGAAGGCCATTAAAACTATTCATATCTGTGTATACATTTTAATTCTCTTACCTATTCTCTATATATCCTGATTTCTTTTTAGCTCTTGATTCTTAAATTCTCCTTATTCTGACCTCCTTATTCTGATTCTCCTTATTCTTTTCGGTTTTTTTCTGGAGCAGTACAACTATAAAAAAAAAAGCAATTCCCCCTTGGGATGAATAAAGTATGTATCAGTGCAGAACTTTAGTCATGCTCATAAGCAATATATCATTTACTCTGTCAATCACTCCCATCGTTAAGTCTTGCTGGGTGCTGATCTAAGAGGAATTGTTTTTATGGAGTTTTGCACCCTATTAATAATAATAATAACTGGATTGTAAACAGTAGTTTCTTTCCATATTAGTCAGCGAGATAAGATCTGTTGTTAAGTAATAGACTGGAGTTGCAGTCTGGGAGGGAGTCATTTTGTATAAACCTTCAAGCAGTAACTTGCTGTAAATAAATGTACAAAATCATAAAACACAGCCAACACCACAACAACCACCTTGTTGTTACATTCCACAGTATTCCCACATTATGATGAACAAAAGCACATGAACGTTTTCCCACCTTAGGCAATGGGACCATCCACATGAAACCAAAGCCATGAAATACATAGCCATCCTATTTGAATCATGAATTATGTGTGACCAGAAAGAGAGGAAGAGGAAGGAAGGAAAATTACTTAATTAAATACTTCATTCACCTTATTTGTTGTATCATTATTGTATCATTATTGTATCGTTGTGTCGTTATTCTTCTGTGACTGACTGCAGTGATGGAAGTCCCTGAGAGTAGTCAAAACATTGGGAAAGAATGCATTTTCTTCTGCTTTAGCCGCCGCAGTGGGTCATGGGGAGCTGGAGCGTATCCCAGCTGGCATAGGGCGTGAGGCAGGGGACACTCCAGGCACAAAGCCAGTGCGCCGCGGAGCCACACACAAAGACGGACAACCATGCACACACACACTTACTCCTACGGGCAATTTGGGACGGGCCAATTAACCTGAAGCGCATGTTTTTAGAGGTGGAAGGAAGCCGGAGAACCCACAGAGAACCCACGCAGACACGGGGAGAACATGCAAACTCTGCACAGAGCGGGATTCGAACCCGCCATCGCTACCAATGCGCCATACATGCATACATGTTAAGATATGATGTCAGTTCGACAAAAAGCTGGTTTCAAAGTGACACGTGGAACGTCCAACTCTTGTTATGAATCTGCTGATGGTATGGTAAATGAATGTAGAGCTTCATTCATTTAAAGATTGCTTTTGAACGGCATCCTGGAAGTGATTATTGTGTTACCACATTATGCACATTTTAAGTGCGTAAGCAATTTAGAAACATAAAACCATAATTTCACAAAGGTGGAGTCAGACATTTATATCTAATAATAACACAAACTTTAGAAGCCCAGGAGGTGAATTATTACACGACAGTCTGTGGTAATCATCTATCACAGTTCACAGATCAGATTCCTAGATTGATGAGCCCTTCACGTGCTTAATGTGTTCACTTGAGTTCAGCCTGCTCATTCTCTCCGACTCTGTGATTATGACGTTGCTACGTTCCCAGATCTCAGCAATTACTCCAATAAGTGCAGTGTTATTATGAGAGGGTGATGGCAAAGCAAGACCCCCCCCCACCAACAATATTATACAGTAATAGATTTTCATGAAGGATACTCTCAAAAATCGCCACAAAATTAAATTAGCACCTTAGAAATAGCAGATTTATCTCACTCAAAACAGCTTGCTTTCCAGATTAGTCAACACAAAAGCCTCATCAATAGGGAGGAGTACACACCCTGCAGCTCTGGAAAATATAATAAGGTCTGATCTTTCTTTTTTTTTGTGCTTGTATCCAGCTGGGTTAATATTTAGAAGGCAAAGGAACATGTAAAGACTGTTGCCAACCATTCAAATGTTGAACTGAGGTATATGGCACTGCAGTCATTCTCTAGGGGTTGAAGGATTGCTCTTCAGGAAAATAAGTTATTCATGATGTGGACAGGTGTCATCCTACAGCCTTTCCTTCCATGCAAACACTACAGCAGGTGATTTCACTTAAAGTGTGTTTAACAGTGAAATCTGCTAACCAAGACTTGGAACAGGATGAATGAAAGCCCAAACGAGTTGTCAGTCTTTCAATTTCCTGCACACTCTCTGATGATTTCATAAGAAAGATAACTTGCTCGACGCATCACCAAAACAAACATAACCACCCTTGCAGTCACTGCAGTTGGACATATACAAGACTATAAGAATTTACAGAGGATAAAATACAAGATGATAAGCAATATACAGAGGATAATAATTTAACAACACAACATGCAGAAGTGATGCTATGACTTGTACTTGTACCCCCCCCACACACACATTCACACACTACACCCATGATACATCTACATGCATGTTCACATGTGATTATTTTCTAGAAGTCCCACATGTGCATGTGTTAATGTTAATGCATCTTGTCTAAAGTCACCCTTTCTGTCACCGTGCAATAACATGTGAAAATAAATCATATCTACCTGTTTTGTGCATCATACGTAGTTTAATGGATATTACTGAACACACACACATACACGCATGCACACACACACAAACACACACAGTTATATCCACAGGCACTACAGTTAAACTATGTATTGATACCAAGGAGTTGCATAACATGAAAAATAAACATGGTGAACTGTCTACAAAAGACACTTTACACATCAATACCAAAGCCAAATCATTGTATGATCATTGATCATCTACTGACACTTCGACAGGGCTAGCCACGACCTGATGTTGATTAATGCTTTACATGCTTGCACATATCCAAAAATGTCACACACACAGTCCAGCTAAACAGGCATCACCCGAATAAATTATGGGTTCTACCACAGCTTTCTAAAAATATTTGTAGAATCAAAAGTTCTGACAAGCTCATTACTGTAGCCTGTGCTGCTGACATGTTATGAGCTATACTCACAGGTCTGCTTGTTTGCAAATCAGTGTCGTCCTAATTGTAAACTAATTCACATAGTCATTCGAGTAAATGCACTTGACCCCCGTCACACATTCATGTCTGTGCTGCTTTTTAACTGACCATTTAAAATTGAGTCAGTCTGTCTGTTGTGTGTCTGTGCTTGTGTGTGTGTGTGTGTGTGTGTGTGTATTCACGGTTATGGCCAACAAACACTGCGTGCAAACAAAGTGATGACTCAGTGTTTCACAAGGACCTGCAAATTGATTTCTTCCATGTTCCTCCAAGTTTTTTTTTAATGACAAGCTCATAAATCAAGCTCAGGATAGCATTTACTGTAGACGTGGTGAATGTTGTCTTCACCTGCATTAAAAGTGTTGGTAAGATAAGGGTAAAACTGTGGAGAGAGCGAGGCAGAAGGTAATATAACTAGCTCTGTCAAGGTCATGGTGCTATTGAAGTGATATTTGTGACATATCCATGCAGTGTCAAAACTGATGTTAAAGGGGTAGATGAAGCATCTTTGCTTGAAGCTCACATGAATTTGCCGGATTTGATGAGTTGGGAATGAGAATGTTTTGCCCTGTGGCTGTTGCTTTTTGGTAAATCCTGACTTTTGATCTCCCTGGGGCTATAAAAGACAGAAATAAGTTGAAAACTCACTTGATACCGTTTGTTGCACTGAACAGAAGTTATTTTAATTTTAAAGAATGATGCCAGCAATAATTTACAGCCACTGTGTGCTTCATATCAGTGGATTAATGTTTTAACCAATAATAAAACAAATTCATAGTGTAAAAGAGACAAAGACAAAGAGCTTTATTTGTCATTATACACAGGGATGGTACAATGAAATTGAAAGGCCAGATGGAAAGACGGTCTAGAGCCGCTGCACCCTGGGTGCACCGCCACTACGGGCCAACATGACCTAATATTCCTTAAAAAGTGAGTGAATGTAAATTATGGAGCGTTTACTGTACTGTAGGTAGTTTGGTGTGAAAGAAGAGGATGCAGAAGACAGGGTTAGATGGAGGCAACTGATTGTCGACCGCCGAAAAGGAAAAGAAGAAGATTACTGTACATACTATAAAAAAGAAAAATCAAGAATGCAAAAGGATTTCTCAACGTCCATTTTTGAACGTGCATCACAAGCTAATCATCAAACCGCACCAACTAAATTTGGGGCAAAAGAAAAATCTTGTGTGTATTTATTATATTTGATTTTTAAGATCAAAAATAATGATGAAAATAACAAATGTAAGTGTGTGTGGCATCAAGTCTGAGACACAGCAATTAACCTCATGCTGGAAGTGATGATGTGTCCGTACAGGTGTTGATTATTTTGTATCTTATTTTGTGTTGATTAATTAATTTTTCTATCAAGCAGCAAGAAGAACTCATGTTGTGACTTGTAGCTTTCAGTAAAAGGAGAGGCACTTTTAGAGCTTGGTTGTGATGAAAACCCACAACTCTGAGAGAGGGACCTTCAATGGTTTCCATGTCTGCATAAACAAACAATGGTCTCAAGCAGAGATGGGGAGCAGAAACTTTCTTTTTAACATCTCCAAACTGTCAAAGTTTTATTGTTTTGTCTAACTGCACAATGATATCATTCAAACCATTTATCAGTCTTCAGACAGCTCTTTCTGGAAGTAATAAATAACCTTATGCTTAAAAAACCTATGCTGTCATTCGCTAACAGTTTATCAAAAAGATGGCTGAGATTAGCACCACAAGTCCTTTTGGAAGAAGGAGATTTGTTTATTTCTTTTTGGTTTACTGTCTTTATCATCTGTAAAAAAAAAACCCCAAAGCCTCACCCATTGACTTGTTAATACATGGATACCATGATTTTCATAAAAAAAAGTCACGAATCGTTCATAGCCCAGTCATTTCCTCTTTTGGTAGCCTCTTGAGGATGCATGTTAGAGAATCGCTGGTCCGTGAGGTCTCATCTAAATTTCCAGGGGTTAACCTGATGTCCTGTGCAATCCCAAAGGATTAAGCAAAAGACTGCTGGAAGGGGTTTCTCTGTGTATGTTTTAGACCCCACTTCCCCCTCCAGCATCTTTGGAGGTCTGTCCAGGCCTGGCAGCCCCTCAAAGACACCCTTCTTTTGCCCCGCGCCCCAAGGGACGGCTGCCCCCAACATTTATGCAAAGTCAACAAGCCCTAATTGTAGTATCAGCTTACAAGCTAAATTCTTCTTGAGCCCATTAACAACTGCAGTTAATTATAAGTCAGGCATTGGGGTGTTTGAGTGTGAGTGACAGGAAGGCGAGACAATGTAGAAACTCAAGAGAAAAAGGAAGAAAAAGCATGGAAACATTTCAAAGTTACATCGCAGATACAATATGAACACGCCTGCACACATTAGACTTTTCCTAGGACCTCCCAGTCTACAGTAAGCTTGTTATTCATTGGCGTTTATGGGAGGGATCTGCTCTAATGAAGGAGAGGCTCAAGCCTTGACTTGCACATTGTCCATGTCACAATAAGACCAATTTCCCTTCAGTCTCAATGCATAAGCTTCACAAGAGGATCTTTCTACCCTCTAATTACACTGTTGGACAGCTGAGTGCACATTAATCTAAAAATAAGGTGGTGATATGAGAAAGTAGGCCACACGCTGTGGCAAAGACAGGTTCATGAGTGGCAGTTAACAGGATGAAACAAGGTGTATTGGCTCTCCCAGGTGTTATTTATATAAAATATGAATCCTGCATGTATAGGTTTGCAAACTATTTGAAATAAATTTGTTGGTGGCATGTCAGCTCTGCTTGTCTTTGGAAATACAATCCACAAAATTTTTATTGACAAGCAGGTGTGTAAATTGATGGCTTTCCGCTTGTTTTTATTATTGCATCAGCCCTACAGACAGATTCTGAATATCTTAAACAGGATGACAAACTGCTTGCCAAATTCTCTACAACATTTTCCACTGCTTAACAAATCCCTGCATGGACTGTCTCTGCAGCAGCAGTCAGCCTCACTCATTGTCATTAAACCACTATAGTTCAACCAGTGAATTGTAATTTCTGGTGGTTTCCATCATCATCATCATCGTCTCTTTTATATAAAGACTGCTGAAGCTCCAAAGAGCCAGACCTCCTTAGTTGTTCAAATAACATATTACGTGTTGGTTTCCAAATCACTGCTTCATGGAATTGAAGAAGAAGAGAAATGCGACAGTGTGGTTAACAGAGGCACCATCCGGCCTCGTGGCTCTAAGCCTACTTTATTGAATTCTCTGTTGTCTTTATGAAGGCCTGGATAAGACAGAACCAACAGGTGTCCGTATCAAGTGGGATGAGCATTAGGATGTTCCCTTTGACCCCAGGGGGAGCTTGGACAGCTGCATTGTCTGAGTATGGATGGAAGTCTATGTTTTGGGGGGCTTCCAGGTTTCCAAGTTAAAGTCATGGACAAGTAGATATAGGCATCGGTTACAGAACTACGGCTAACTGAAATGAAAAAAGTTGGATCATCAATAATCCATCATTAATGTGAAAAAGATTGTAATTTCCATGTAAAAAAAACACCAGACAGAGACATTTGTAGTCTTAGGACTTCAATAAAAACCCAGTTCCATGTGGTTCTCTGAACAAATTTGGACATCCATCTCCCCCGTCAGCCAGTATTGCTGTGTCGTAGTGATCAGACCCAGCATGAGTCGGTCTGAGGCAAAAGGGCTGGTACCAGTGCCCTGTGGTACTGGGATCCACTCCTAGGCTAACCCGACAGTAATGTGTGGTAACATTAAGAAAGCAAGAAAAAAATCAATCAAGATTCTTGAAGAATTCAGAGTTTGCTTGCAAGAAGTTGGATACAGGATTTTATCATGGCTCACATAAAAAGTAAATTAACTGTAGTAACTTTGTGTTCTGCGTGCAGCACTGGATGGAACAGTGTGTGTGCTGTTATGAGCTTAAAATATTAAAGCTTGCAGCAAATTTTGTTAACCTGTTGCTCATAAAATCAGTAACTATCAGTCCACATATTTCATTGGGTAGAAAACACCACTGGTTACTGATGGACACCCTGAGTCTGTCTGTTGTAATTAGTAAAGTGGTTAGGATGTCAGATCTTTACTTGCTATATTGGGCATACAGCGTGATACTAATTCTGACATGTGTTGGATGTTGGAATAACACACAGTAAAATATAAAGTAGGAATAAAAAATGTGAATTGACAGTTTAGCTCCACTCTGTGCCTCGACTTGGTCGACCTGGCATGAACAGAAGTGAATGAGGACACAGTGAGTGTATGGATGTGTTTATTACGGATCCCAATGCAACAGCAGAGCAAATCGCTGGCATCACTCTCTGTTCACCTCTCTCCTTCTATATTCTCACTCACTTCATTCACTCATGTTCTTTCTTTTTCTCCCTCTCTCTTCTTCCTCTCCTCAACCTCGTTTCTCTCCTTTCCAGCTGCAGATGAGGAAAACCCCACACCAGTTGGCCAGCAAGCCTGTTAGCCATCCAGTCTGCCCTGCAGAGGGCCCTGCCAATCATCATCTTGTCCTCCTCACGCTGTTTTGCACAACTCTTTCCACTGAACCGTGTATGATGTACAGGCTGGGGTCAAGCTAGTAAGGCTAAGTAATGACATTTTGTGATTAAAGGTTCACCTTCACTGTAACACAACACTATGCAAAAACACTTTCATAACCATTATGGCACACCTTAGCTTGGGAAAAGAAGGGCAGGACGTTGCTTTTTCCCATTGAAACAGAATTGATTGTATGGATTTGATAAAGGGATAAAAATACGTCTCAAGACTCAACATTTCATATTTAATTGCTTATGATCGTACTGTGATACCCTCAGAGTAACTCTGACTGAGAAATTGACTCAATATATATTTAAAAATCACTAAATCTAAGATGAGGTGTTATGAAGTCCAATACAGGCAAATAATTAACGCTGCTAAATTTGGGATTTGTTAGGATTAATCACAGTTATTACATCCCGTTTCAAAGTGGTGATGTATTGTAATTGTCAGTGTTCGTGTGTTCGTCCGTCAGTTCGTCCGTTAGTCCACCAAATATCTTTGCAACCGTTGCAGATATAAAGATGAAACAAAAAGCACATTACTCGGGTGGCAAAGGGCATGAAGATGAGATTATGACCTTGACCTTGAGAAAACTAGGTTGAGGTCAAATTTCAACTTCTGTACACTCAGGAACCGGATAAGATAGAAAGACGAGGGAGAAGGCCAGTGTGAGTAAGACCATGGATCAAAGCTAGTGCTTTGATCAGTGAAAGTAGGTCAGAGCACTAGCTTTGATCTTTGACCTATGCATGTAGGTCAGGGTAACATTTTGAACTCAGGGGTGTCGTGGGATGTTGCAGTCTGTGACTGCCTTGTTCTGATTGTTTCAGTTCAAATGTCGCATGATCTTTAGAAAATTGATAATCAGCCCATTATCCCAAGGTTTTTTCTTTTCTTTACCTCGTTGTATATCAGCATTCATAGAACCTTTCCAACATGCCTGATCACTTACTCTTGTCCAAAGCTGTTTAAGTGAATCCACTGGACGTTAAGAAAGTTCTTGAAGACGTTTTGTCTCTCATCCAAGAGACTTCATGTGTTCATCCTTTTCATCTCTCATCCTCTTCCTCTCTCTTGGATGAGAGATGAAATGTCTCCAAGAACTTTCTTAACGCCCAGTGGATTGACTTAAACAGCTTTGGATAACCATGACCTGGATAACTGGGAAAGTACAGAGACACTTACTCTTGAAAACAGAAGATATTGAGTTGAAAGTGTCAGATTGAGTACCCATTATTGGGTAGAAGAAATTGAGCTTCAGTCATATTTATTTATATGTACACATTACTACATCACTATGGGTACAATTGTGGAGGCCCATTTGGTTTAAAAATGACCAATATATTATTTTAATCTGCACTAAATGTATACCATACAGAATGGAAGATAATATATATTTATTAATACCAATACTAAACATTAGTACTACTCTTTTAGAGTGTTTGAAATGTCTGACTATATAACAATGATATTGTTTTACACCTAAATGTTTCAGTAATTGGCTATAACATAATTGATCCTAATGTCATTTCACTGAGGAAAATAATCACCAAATGTAAAAGTTCTTTGGGTTTTCATTCCAACCCCTTGAGAAGAGTGTTTTTGTCATGATCCATTATGATGAAACCTACAGTGTTTTCTGAAAGTCTTTTTGCTATCTTGGTCACTTGGCCTCATGTTTTTTTTCCAGAACACAAGATAGATCAACTTATTATAAGAAAACAATCTTTTTTAATCTTGAGATCACAAAATGATTAGTGCATTACCTTGAAAAGATGTTAATGAAAATAATTGTAAATGCAGTTGTTTTTTAATGTAGTAAAATTATCCACAATTTATAAATAATTCATAAATTCTCATGTATAATTACATGTGGTCAAGTTTTGCTTGACTTTTCAAAAGATGTGTTTCCATTAAAATCCCATTAGAAATGCTAGCAGTAACAGACCACCATGTTCCTGTCATTTGTTGCTTCAGAAACATCTGAAACAGCCAAGAGCCATTTCTCTTCATTAGTCATGCAGCCGTTATGTTTGCACCTGTGTACACACCTACGGCATACTGTATATTGTGCCTTCATTTCTGCATCCACTAATGTTTTCTTAACCTTTCTTTATCAATGGAGGGTTAGTTAAGTACACATAGTTGTATTTGACTTTGGCCTGTTTTATAATCTTAGATATGCTGAGTGTTGCATAATAATATTACCTGTGGATTCTCTGCCTTGTTTCCCTGTCCCCAAAGGCATTCATTCATGCACCTGCTGCTTTCACTGCTGTAGAAACAAGGTGACATCTGGAATTTACAAAGAAGAAAATATGTACGTTAAGTACAAACCCATCTCTTAAAAAGTGACCACAATCTATAAGAAACATTCACTCAAAACTAACTTATTTACGTACGATATGGACTTTCCCCAGCTGTTGTTGGGGACCTGATCTGAAAGTCAGAATTTGTACTCTGTACTGTGTACTCTGTACTGTGTTTTTTGGTACTGTGTACTGTGGTACTGTGTACTGTGGTACTACAGACACACACAGGTGCAGCTACTATTGCTAACAATTGCTGCATTTAATTTGTCTAGCCCAGGTTAAATGTTCAGCGCACAGCTAACCTATTATTTTGATGAGTGCCTATGATGTCCACTACAATGGCAAGGTTTTCATGCAATGGAATGGAATTAATTCATTAATTTCATTTTCGCAACTGCTTCATCTGCTGTCGCAGGTTGCAGGGAGCTGGAGCCTATCTCAGCTGACTGGGGGCGTGAGGAAGGGGAAACTCCAGGCATGACGCCAGTGCACCGCTGCGGAATGGAAGGGAATAGCCAAATCTCATTTGCCTCAGTTGAATATAATTTTGGGTTTTAAGTGTTCATCCATTGTCACACCCCTACAAAGTCACACGGAACTGGAGCTGAGTGGGGTGTACACCTCAACACCCTATGACATAAAAAGAACAACTATTCAAACTTCTATTTACTGTAAGACATGGAATCTTTTTGGACTGTGGGAGGAAATCTGAGCATCCCACAAACACAAAAAACAAACTCCACACAGAAAAGCCGATGTCACGATTCAAACAGAGTATTCTTGCTGTGATTATGCAACAGCGATGACCACCATGCTGCTGTGCTGTGAAGGAAGACTCATATGAAAATCATGTCGGATGTTTGCTGGTTCAAAAGACAATATTGTTGCATTATTTAGTCAGATTAGATAAGTTCTAGTACTAGCCAAAATATGGAATTTCTCACAGACAATGTGACAGACATCCTAAAAACAACCCTAGATGACATAGCTTCATTAAAAAGAGAAATTAAAAAACAGGAAAGGTCAGTGCCATGGTTTAACCCATCAGTCCACAAGCTTAAAAAATGCTCCCGCAGACTGGAGAGAATTTGGTGAGCCACAAAAACTTAAGTAGCCTATTAAACCTGGAAAAACAGCTTTACATTATACAAGAAGGCTCTCTGTAGAAGTATAAATACTTACTACCCTACATTAATAGAGGAAAATAAAGACAACCCTCAGTTCCTTTTCAGCATTGTAACCAGGCCGACTAAGAAGCACAACTGTATCGAGCATACCATTTCTTTAAATCTGTAATGTGATGATTTTCTGTTTTTCAAAGCAAAATTACAAATCTTAGAGATGAGATCCGTTACATACAGTATTGAGTCAAATTTTATCCAATAGGAATCCTCCGTGTTTTGTTGTCACAACACACGGGCCCATAAATATGACATCACAGCGGTTTTCGTCGCAGGCAAGACGTCAGCGTTTTTAAAAAGTCACAGATAGGCCATCCACACGACAACGCAGACCCAGCGTTTTAAAAAAAATCTAACTCAGCCAGCGTTTTTAAAAAGTTGCGTTTTCGTTCCGGATACCTGCGTTGTCGTGTGGACGGATGGCGTAAATGTAACATAAAATTCGTCATCGTGTGGACGGGTCCTCAGTCAGAACCGGGACTTCGGTGAAGCCCCTTGACTACCGTTGTTAGGGGGTGTAGGCCCGAGTGCCTTGTGAGGGTGCTCCTCTGGTGGCGGAGTGCAGCAGGACTGGCGGCCAGACTGCCGGCTTTTTTTCAGCGATCATGTTTTTAACCAATATTAATATGAATGTTAATCCATATATAAGACGCACTGGATTATAAGGCGCACTACGGGTCTATGAGAAAATATTAGGCTTTTAGGTGCGCCTTATAGTGCGGAAAATACGGTAGTTCAGAATGCAGCTGCCCGTTTACTGACTCGAACTGGGAGGAGAGAGCACATCTCTCCTGTCTTAGCATCCTTACATTGGCTCCCGATTAAATCTAGAATACAATTTATAATCCTTATGATTACATATAAAGGTCTTCACTGTAAGGCTCCGTCTTACATTGAAGATCTCATTGAAGTGTATCACCCTCCCAGGGCCCTTCGATCCAAGGATGCAGGATTTGTGGTGAACTGTTGGGTTTTAAAAGTAGAACAGGAGGCAGAAGCTTCAGCTATCTGGCCCCTTTACTCTGGAACGATCTCCCGCCCTCAGTCCGGGGGGGCAGACACCCTTAGCTTATTTGAGAGTAGACTAAAAACCCTCCTCTTTGATAGAGCCTACAATTAGAAATGACACAGGTTCTACTAGATAAGCTGCTATGGGCCTAGACTGGTGAGGGTATTTTTCTCCGTCTCTTCCGGAGAAACTCTGGAGCTTCTATCACTTATGTTTCTTTATCTTTCCCGGATTTTATGATTTAAAATTAATGTTAAATCACACTTTTTATTTGCAAGATACTGCTGCTTTCTTTGTGCTTCTGTTCAACAGGTCGGGAACATGCATGGAAGACAGGAAATCCAAAGGCCTGGAAATGCTGCCCCACTTCAGCAACAACATCTCAATATGGACATGAAAATTCAGTCTGGCCTTTCTGCCACTCTATTGCTCTGTCTCTCTCTTTTCCTTGACCTGTCTCTATCCCCATTGTATTGATTTTTCCCTACCAACTGGTCAAGGTGGATGACCGCTCTCCAGAAGATGGATCTTGCCCGGAGTTTCTTCCTCAATGAGGAAGTTTTTCCCACTTATGCTTGCTTTGGAGGGCACTGTTGGCTGTTAAGCACTTTGAATATAAATAAAAGTTGATTGATTGATAAGTTACAACAGAAATGAGAGGATTCTCTGTGTGGTTGAGTCTTGATGGCATCTTTATTACATTTTTTGGCGCATTACCATTAAGGAAATGTCTGAGAATGTTAATGTCATTCCCTGCCTTATAATTATGACCAGGTTTTAGCCAGGAAAAACAGCTGGTGTGAGAGAAGTGTAAAAGAAACCTTTTTTGTCAAACTGGAGAAACAATGGCTGAACGGAGGAGGATGAAGGCACATTCTATTAGCCACCTACAACACAGTATTTACCTTCATCCTCAGAAACCACAACAACCATTCATACCTGGGTGTGTTTCACCATAACAGCTCACAGGAGGCTGGGGGGACAATGACTTACTTATGAATAATAAGGAAGTCACACAAATGGTTCCGGCCCTTTGTGTGTTTTCTGTTCCAACGGGAGTTGAAGTATATCTGAATTTTTGAACATCTTCAACTACCCTAAAGGAAGTTCAATTGATCCTTTTTTTTTTTTTTTTTGCATTTCTTGATTTTTTGTTTAGCTAATTTTAAAATAGAAAAAAAAAAATCAGGTTTATTTTTCTCCCTGTTAGTCTCCATATTCTATTGATCTTCATTTTTACTATTTTGATTTTTTTTCTGCTCTTCTGTCTATTCCAAGATTTTATGTACTTTTACATTTGTCATATAATTTCTGCAATCCCAATATGAAAAGTGCTTTATAAAATCATGTTTATGGTTCATCTTATTCTTAACGAACAGAATCCAAATGCCCAGTCAGTACTGTTGATGGGTGTTCATGTTACAAGACAAAAACATTGAGCTACTTAAAAGGAAATCCTTCACAAAACAATTTTAATATATATAATCATATACTAAGAGCCAACTGAATGATGATACTAAACGCATATTAATTTGCTATTGCCAAGTGTATGTTGACTGACATGTCATACACTGTATGATTTAACAATTCATGATGTCACTGCTGTATTCATCTACTGATTTGTGGGAGGCAGCGCTCATTGAGATAAATGACAAAACTTCTTCATAGAGACAGACTGGAAGTGATCCTACATGGAAATCACCGAACACATTTGATTGCATATACCTGAAGACAAAAGAAAACAACAGGTTTCAAATCAACAAGTAAACAGCTTTTGGGATGTTAAAAACTATTCTGTGGTTGTTGGCTAATAATGTAATAATAATAATAACTGCAGATCCACTTGTCCTTATCAAAGTCTACTCATGCTACTGTAACGTTGAGAGACATATACAAGGTAGGGTGACTTTTGTAAATTTATGATAAGAAGAATTGATACTTCCACATTCATATGTAGTTAGATGTTCATCACATTAGTGAAGTAGGATAACAAACACAATTTATCACCATGGTTCCTTAGTTTAATAACCGCCTGATATGAAAACCGCTTCTGAGCCAAGACCTGACATATGGTAAAAGCTGTTCGAAGATTTACTGCGAAATATTTAATTCTTTGTACGTCAGATTTGATCCAACAATTGACATAAATGTCAGCAACATTTGTAAATGGAACAGAGTTTGCTTTCAAAACCTTAATTCAGCCATCAATCTTTTCATCTGTCTCCTAAGCCTGAGGTGTGCTGCAGCATGTATGGTGTGAGAAATCAGGGCCTGGAAATCTGCCAAGCTTGTCATCAAATAAAAAAGTTGACTCGCTACCCCCTGGGCTTTTCCTGCCAGCCCTCGCATCGACTAGTATTAAAACCTTGCAGTCAGGAAACATTACTTCTCAAAAATGTCCTGTGCCAACTGCTTCAATAACACTAGGGTTTAGAGCGAAATGGTGGGTGTGGGTCTTCTTGATAATGCTATGTTCTGTAAGAAACACAGATTGTGTGTTGAGTGTCATCCAGTAACAGCACTGCATTTAAATGACAACTTAGATAGAGAATGTTATTTTATAGGGGTGACAAATCGCAAATATCTCCTGAGGCTTTGGTTGAGAGTTTCAGATGCCAGCCCAGTAAGTGGGAGCCAGGGCTTTGAATGACTCCTGCTGCTGATCATGTACAATCCCTGAGATCAGCTGACATCATCGGCAACCGTGGCAATCCACCAATAAAGAGGAGGGTATTGTCAGAATGTCCCTCCCGCTTGGCATTTTCTTCCAATGAGGAAGACTGTGTCAAGTTTATCCAACCACCTACCCATAAGCCTCTGAAATGAGATGATGAATGATGTGGTATCTCCCAGCAGGATGGCCACACACACAAACCTATTACCTGGGATTTAAACATTCACAGACACTTATGTGGGTCGTTTTTCTCTAATATCGTGCTGGTGATTGTTTGCAGCTTTTCTTTGTGCCTCTATCTGTCTCAAGTAATGTTTAATGCCACAATGGATGGATGTGGCTTTTTTACCTCTATCTTGGATGTTGTGCAGCTGTTAAAACTTAAACTTGATCGCTGACACATTTTTATATTTTTTGATTGATTCATAAAAGTCATTCTTATTTTGGATTACACAATAATTGCAAAAGCAGACAAAGATATCTATGTAGGCAATGGAAAGAAGAGAGGATCATTATTTCGGGATCAGGTTGAGACAGGAAAAGAGTTTCCTCTTTCATATATTGGATCATGAGAAGACTGTAAAAATAGAAAAAAACAATCCACCAGTTGAATCAATTACCTAAGAGAACCTGACAGAAAACTGTTTTATCTTCCCAGGACTCTGGCAAAAGTTTACTTGTTTGAAAATTAATTGCAAGTAGTTGAAAACAGTTTTAGTTCCCATTTCCTGTGACTATTCCATCCGATTGGCCTTTTACTTCCAAGATGTCAAGGTTATTGTGAAAAACACTAGAGAAATGTACAATTCACACATCTTAACCATAGAAAAATCTGCAAGGCACATGTATTGTCTTCTTGATGTTTCAGTTCATAGCTCACTCGTATAAGGGCGCTGAACAGATCTTACATGTCAGAGCTAATTCTGATTGACAGGCGCACTCCGCAGTCAGTTAAAATAATTGTAAGATGTCTTCTGTGGCTCTGGAGGAGCTTTGTCAAGTCAAGTGCATCGTTTGAGTAATCGCATGTTCAGCCGCACTAGTGGTTCACCATTTTGGTCCAGACTCAAATGTTTCTTGATGATTTTCATGATATTCAGGTCAAAAAATGCATTCAAGATACATTAACTTTATTTATCCCAGAACTCTAATTATAATAATAATAATAATAATAATAATAGAAATCATCATCATCATCATCATCATCATCATCATCATCATCCTTTATTGTCCCACAGTAGGGAAATTTGTGTGATTGTGGCAGCGGGGGAGGGGGGGGTCATACATAAATACTTAAATAATATACATACATATTAACATATGCAACATATGAAATATATGTATTCACATATTGTAAACATATTAACATATATCATATTATCAGAAATTTACAGTTATATTTACAAAACTATACACTACAGACTGCAGAACTGCAGATTACACTGGTCATCCAGATTTAGAATGTTTTGTTCTTTGAGTTCTTTGAGTTCTTTGAGTTCTTTGAGTGGTCTGCTGGGAGGATTTCTGGTTATACAGTCTGACGGCCGTGGGCAGGAAGGACCTGCGATAGTGTTCCTTCACGCATCTTGGGTGAAGCAACCTATCGCTGAAGGAGCTCTCTAGTGATCTTAGTGTGCCCTGCAGAGGGTGGGAGTGGTTCTTCATCATTGGTGACAGCTTGGCTGTCATCCTCCTCTCCACCACCACCTCCACTGAGTCCAGGGAGCATCCTAGGACAGAACCCGCCCTCCTATCAGCCTGTCCAGTCTTCCTGTCGGCCGCAGTGATACTGCTGCCCCAGCAGACCACCCCATGAAAAATAGCTGAGGCTACTACTGTGTCATAAAAGGTTCTTAGGAGTGGCCCCTGCACTACAAAAGACCTCAGCCTCCAGAGCAGATAGAGTCTGCTCTGACCCTTTTTATAAAGTGAGTGAGTGTTTGTACTCCAGTCCAGTTTATTATTCAGGTGAACACCCAGGTACTTGTAAGAGGACACCACCTTGATGTCCGTACCCTGGATATTCACCGGTGTAACCGGGCAGAGTGATCGCCTGAGGAAATCCACCACGAGCTCCTTGGTTTTACCCACGTTGATCTGGAGGCGGTTCCACTGGCACCAGTCCACAAAGTCCTGGGTCAGTTCTCTGTACTCTCTGTCATCCCCATCAGTGATGAGGCCGACGATTGCAGAGTCGTCAGAGAACTTCTGCAGGTGACATGCGGGGGAGTTGTAGGAGAAGTCTGCAGTGTAGAGGGTGAACAAGAACGGAGCCAGAACTGTTCCCTGTGGTGCCCCCACGCTGCAGACAACCATGTTTGACACACAGTCCCGGGTCCTCACGAACTGCAGGCGATTGGTCAAGTAGTCCAATATCCAGTCCGTGAGGTGATGGTCCAACCCGGTGATCTCCAGATCTCCAAAAAGCAGACAATAATTACACCCTTGTCAAGCTGCTAGCATGACTCTACACTGCATAGTACCACTTAAAACAGATAGAAGTAGAAGTAGACATAGTGGAAACACAAAGCAATGTTTTTAAATGGACATATCAACAAACCTCAGGTGAAACATGTATGACTTCAAGTCATTAGAGCTGACCGTCAGACCTTTCTGTTCATCTGGTTCAAGACTGTCAGCTGTAACAAGAGAATAAATGTAGTTTTACTTACTCCACCACGGCCCCTACACTTGCATGCATACAGCATGTACACTCACAAAACACATGCTGTTACTCTAACTTGAATTCAGGCACGCTGTCTGTAGTGTTATGAGTGATGTCCAGCCCAGCTGTGTGTAATGCATAAACCAGAGATGTTCAGTCTGCTTGTATGCTAATTGCCTGTGGTGCTCTTCTCCATGCAGTGCTTCTGACCAGACCACCCATGGTGAGCAGAGGCTGGATTCATCTCCTTTTTCAATAAAGTGTGTCATTATCTCTTTGCCTATGATGTGCGTTGCACTAGTAAACCATAAATGCTGTAATAACTTCACCAAGACTTTTGTAAGAAACTTGATTGACGACGCTCATGTTGCTCTACACACTAAAATGTTTTCAAGTTGTGCATTATATAAAGTTTGTTTATTTTTCTGATCTAATGAAAAGGTATATTTAGACAGACCTCTTTTTGCAAGGTCTGGCCCGCTGGCTGTGCTGGCATTGGGAAGAATTGGGGTTTATGCATGATTAGAAGTAGGTGGTGCTTGATGCTTGAAAAGCTGCTGGTGAGTATGAGCAGACTTCCCTCCTCCTCTGGGTAATCCTCTTTGGCCATGGGCTTGCCCCTGTGCAAAGACCTGCTGAGAAGGGCCAGAGCTAAACCAACAACTGGGTTCTCTGATGAAAGGGGAGAGCAACGGGGAGACATGCCATGAACCCAGAGTCATCCCACAATACTGATGACTCTATCCCAGGTTCCCTTTCACTGGCACATAGTATATATCAGAAAAATATAAACTTCACCATAGGGCACTGATTTTATTTTAACATTGTGTGGCAGAGCAGAACTATTGTAATCCAGGCTACTACAGTACATGCAGTATTTGTTATGGCTGAATATGAGTGGCCATAACCAACGTGATATGACACATAATGGGTGATGGTCAGAACCGTGGAAAACAGAACAAATTTAATTGTTAAAATAAAAAACATTTATTTCCTTCTGTTTTCAAAATATGCGTTTCTGTGCTTGCGTGCTTTTGTGAACACAGCTTCAGGCTGCTTCAAAAATAGAGGATGAGCCCTTCAACCCTTTATGTGGAAATCTCGTTTGTCTCGTTTTTCATTTGTGACATTTGTCAAGAAGGAAGACAGATGTGAGCACCTGCCAGCTCGACTGAACCAGAACTAGACTGTCAACTGTGAAAATCTGGGATGGGCTGGAGGCTTTTTGTCTTGCGGATACAGAATGACATGAATGTATTTGTCTTTCACGCAGACAGTGCTTGTGAGCGTGTGGGTGTGTACGTGAGTAGGTGTCTGTCTGAAGTGTTGTGTGTGTGTGTGTGTGTGTGTGTGTATGTGTGTGTGTGTGTGTGTGGGGGTTCTTAGTTTAGAAAAAGATGCAACAGGGGCTGTCACACTGAAATAAAATCCACAGCTCATCGTCAGCATGTTGAAATGCAAGAAACAGTGGGAGTGGATAGGTGGCGTAAGCGAGATGTAAAGTGACCACCCAAGGTTGAATATATAGCTGCAGGGAGCAGTATGGTTTGTGAGCACGAGAGATCTTGGCTTCTGACATGTCCCAGCAGACTCAGAGAGTTCCCCTGAGATATAGCAACGTGTATCTGAAATCCACAAGAAAAGAAATAAATCATCTATAACACTTTTTTGGTACACATTCATTTTTGAGGTTCACATTTGCTTATGCAATTCTGATGAAAGCAGCAGAAACAAACATAACCTTGTACTGGAACATGTTATTTGTTTTCCTTGAAGCACACCGCACTTTGCACCGCTCCTCAGGATGTGAAGCATGACAGAACATACATATGATTTTATTTCTATGATCACAGGCTCTCTCCTGTTTTTTCTTTTTTTTTTCTGCACATGGAGCTCATCAAAGATGAACGGCATGTTAATGCTAGGATTGCTCAGCTGGAAAGTTGTTTTGAAGCACTAGGCCACTGAAGAAACACAATGGAATAAAACACCAACCAGCGCTGCTTCTTTCAGGATCAGTGCTTTCCCCTTTGACAAAGAAGTCTGTCTTTAAAAAGCTTTTCCTCATTGTGTAGAGCAAAATTATGCGTCTTAGAGCAGCTCTGCATCACTGTTGCTCAGATAAGGATCCAAAAATGTGATTGTACTACCAGCTTTGGAGCTAGAATGCAGACAACCTGAGCACACACACTGGAGTGTCACAGTTTACTTCCAGACATGTTTTAACATCGGAAACTCTTGGCGGCTGCATCATGGTGGTCTACGTCTCGCTTTTGGAGACTGCTGTGCGTCTGCGAGACAGTGGTCATGTCCTGTTCTCTCTAAGCAGCTGCCACACAGATCTCCCTCGAGTAGATTTACAAACATAGAATTTTTCAAAAGAGAAGAGTGTTGGCTTCTGAATCTGGTTATTGTGGAAATATTGGTATTATGGAGAGTGAGGTGGACAGTAATCATGCTGCAGTTAATGATTAACTGATCATGTTATGCTGCAGTGGGAGTTAGACAGATGCACATCGTGGGGAGCACAAACTCAAAAAGTATTCTTTATTTACTTTAGCTAGTTGTCCTTTTTTCCAGTAATCATCCTAATGTTTAGGACCTGTATGGACACTGGAGCAGAGTTTCTCTGCTTCTGTCATTCCATTCGGATCTTGGAAGGCACTTCATCAAGCAACCACCTTTGCCAAGGTCAAACAATGAACCACATAACTTTCTATCGGCTCCACACGAGACACATTCACTATCTACATCATAATACCATTATCAATTACTTCCTCAGATATTAAGGAATACTTCTAAAAGGTGTTGAGTAGAGTTCCAGGATGCACCTTTTATTCAGACCCACACTTAGAATATGTACATATTGATCTTAGTCTTAATTTAACAAGTAAAAAAGTCCTGAAAACATTCTTTGTCTCCTGTCATTTCGATATCATTTCATTTTATACAAACGTCTTGTCAGAAAGCTTTTGGTAAGTGACACTCTTACACAATTTCATAGAGGCAGCGGGCATGACGGCAGTGTTGCCTGAAGACAATCCACAAATACTTCAGAAAAACAAAAATGTGTTCCCGTATGGTAACATGCATGTTGCCATAAAGTACACACAGTACAGAACAAGTCAACCATCTCAAAATACCTTAAGTCCCAAACCATGACTTGGGACTTCTACTTACTGATACATACTAACATGGAAAAAATAATACCAATAAAAGTAGGAACCATAGCTTGAATTCCTGCTTTGCATATTCACTCTGCTGCACTGCCAGGTACATGTTGTGAATGGCGACAAGCACTCAAATACTCACACCCACACATGCATGCTTTATTTTCTCCTTTGCAACACTTGATCTGATAGCACACATGCTGTAAGATATATGTTTATTGTGCTAATGTGTTCACTTTGGAACAATTCGACATGATCTGTACCACAGCCGGAGTTGTATGTGGGGGGAATGTTTAGTTTATGAACTTTGAAATACTTCTCAAGGAAACTCATGGTTCGATGTGTGTTTTGCCAGTTCAAACACATTACTGTGTTACCATGAAATCCCCTGCAGGTTTATTCAAACATATTATGTATACAGGAAGACACTGACATCATTATGATACAATCTCTCTCAGGGGAAATTGCATTCACTCGTCACTCTAATGCTGCAGCTCTGATCCTCTGACACTGGTAGCACTTCTTCTGTGTTCCTGGACAGTGAAGACTGCGTAGTTTTGCCTGAAGGCACCCAAATGATTTCTTTGTTTTGCTTTTCCTCTCTCTCTCTTTCTGTCTGTTCTCTCTGACTCAAAAGGCCAAATTTAATAGAAGTGTACTCAATGGCTGACTCATGACAGAGACACTTTTTCATGCTCAACATGAGACTACATTTATCATCTGTTTGTGTGAATGACAGCTTCAACCATCAAGGTTGTAATTAATCAGAACAAAGTCATGCGGTGTCTCTGACAACTATAATAGAACGGGGAAGTTGCTCAAGCACACTGGGTTTGTCAAGTCAAACTTATGGCTGTCAGATGGAATGCATGAACAGAGGCAGTGACAGTACACCATGTGATGGATAACACAGCAAGTAATGGCCATTTGTCGTCTGACCTGGAATGTGATGGCCTAAAGCACTATAGTTATTTATGCACAGTATTTGTCTTGTCTCTGACTTGTCAGGTAGAGAAAACATTTCTCTGTCAATAGAATGTTATGCTGCTTCTACTGCTGCTTTTCCATGACGCTGTTATTAATGTGTCCCAGTGGTAAGCGTTTTGCAATTGATCAGTGAGCCTAGAAGCATGCTCCAGACTCATTTGTTAAGCACTTGATTGTATAGGGATTACATTGCATTGCACAAGAATCAAAATTAAGATACAGTATATGCATATATGGACATGTTTGTTAAAGTTATATTCGCATCCAAAAATAACACACATAGCTAAGCATTCTTTTTCCTGTTGAACTGTACTAACGTGTGTTATAATTTATTGTTATGTTTTTATGATATACTGTTTATAGTGCTGAGGAGGAACTGGCTGGGTTGGGTTGAATGGATGGCTTCCAATGAGGACTCTGTGGTGTTCTGCCAAAATTAACAAGAAGTTGAGCTGTCACACAATCTGGTGTGTGTGATCTGTGACTTATGGTGTTTGGATTGTAGCCAGAGCCTTACCTGCCTGTCTGTTTGCCTACTCAACCGCTAACAACCAAAGTCTCAAGCATTCCTCTTTTAAATGCATTCAAACTGATATGACTTTCAGTAACATCTCTTATCTCATAAATCGCTACACAATATATTACAAGGGATTACACTTTAATTCAGTGGCTGCTTTCTTGGAATCAAAAAATTGATTCATGTTTCTGGAGTCCTTTCAGATTAAAGCTCCGTTTTGGCCTTAGGGTCCAGCAGCTGAAAGGGAGGAATGATACACTGAGAATTTTGACTGCTGCCAATCAAGCAGGGTGATCTCATATCTATGAGGGTTTTTAAGGTTTGATCAAAGCATTGATCCCAACACATGTCTCTGTGCTGGTTTCGACTGCTTCCACCATATCTAACTGTCCTCTCATAAAACTGAAACTTCACATGAGCAGGAATAAGCTTTTGATGTTGTTAAACATGTCTGGTCAGGTTTAGTAGCAACCCTTAAAAGCCTGAGCCAAATTTACTGTGACGCAGGAATTAAAGAAACATGACAGATTTTGACAGTGGAGTCAGTAAATGTGATCCAAATAATGATTCTATAATCGCTTGTGGTGAGTAAAAAGGATGGATCGGGGTAAACAACTGTAATACTAGTAGACATGAAACTACCAACTAATTAGTGAAAGATTGGTTTCTATTGACACAATATCATTAAAAAAAGTTTTTGTGTGTGTTTTTTTGTCAAAAATACAAAAGGTCAGTTTCCTCATTAAATCATTAATAGTAATTCCATTGATTACTGTTTCTCATGGAGCTTGAATGTTACTCTGATAGCTTTATCAATTCAACTGTCAATTGTATACCACAAGGGTAGATCACATAATGAATACATACTGTTAACTCTTGCAGTGGTCAGAATAGATTATATAGATTGATAGTTTTTTATAATATAAACTGTGCTTTTGCGATGTTGTGGAATCTAAAAACTTTCAAACTTTCAAAACAATCAAGAATTACTAAATTGTATTTTGTCATCTCACCTGTACAAGAAACAACACACATGCTCCAATGCAGGCCTTTGAATTTGTTTTTAAAGCATATGTGTTGACATACAGTAGTTTTTCATGAAAATGTACAATCCTCTATAGCCAGTTGTTTTGATGAACCAGGATCGTTCCCCATCTTGAAAGATGCCAAAGGCCAATGCGAAGGCAAGAATCTGGATTTCTGCACATGTGCTGCTGCCATGTCTGCTTTGTTCTGCCTTCCCTGTCTCCTATCCTTCATACTACTGGCAGTGAGTGGATAGGTCAACGGATGACCCCGCTGTTAAGCCACAAGCTTTATGAATGGACACGCTTGCTGAAGAGACTCAGTCTGGATGGAAATGCACGCTTTGGAGATAAACTCAGTTGAAATTCAGGGAATGATCAAGGGTGGCGGTGTAGATAATTAATGATTTCTCTTTTTCCGTGCTGGAAAAAAGCTCCTGCCCCCATCGCTACAGCTGACCAACATTAGTAATAAATTCCTCATGGTTTGACAACATGTTGGGTGGACTCTCTGGTCCAGCTACGGCTCAGTGCTGTGTAGCCCCTCATTGTCCCATAGGTTTTAAATTACAGTTGGGATTGAGTAAGTCCCAGAGAGATCAGGATCCCACGTTAACTCTCTCTACTTTTCTCCCACTCTTTCATACAATCACACACACACACGCACGCACACTCACACACACACACACACACGCACGCACACTCACACACACACACACACACACACACACACACACACACACACACACACACACACACCCCGTTTAAGGATTTGCTCCCACACACTGGTAGGAAAGGTAAGAAAAGCTGATCTACAAATCCCGCCTGTTAAAAGAAGAAACACAAGCTGCTATTGAATTAGCCCTGCAGTGGTGTTTGTATCATGGTGACATGTCGGTGCATGTTTTTACTCTACTGAGTAAAACTATTGGCCTCGGTACACCCCAGCTGCCAGGGAGCCGAGCATAGCTCTGAAAATATTTGTCATAGTGACAAATACAAACAATGCTAATATATCATTGTTTTCTATTTGCCTGAATTTTGCAATGTCTGTAATTAAGGGAAGTATTGAAAAACGTTTTTTCTTCTTGTCAAAGAAAAATCTTACAATGCAGAGTATCACAATTTTTACACATGAGACCAAATTGACAGAAATTGTTGGAGCTTTCATCAACTTCCAGTATAATGGACATGAGAATGGAGGGAGAATCAGTAATCTGTCCCTGTCTGGAGGGGATTGTTAGTTGAGGATGAGGTGTAGTTGAGGATGTGTTTGTTTTTTTTTGTTTTCTGTCTTTCTGTTGAGGGTTTTTTATTAACATGCTTGTTCTGTTGGATTTTGTCAAGCCACATGTTCAGCATTGTTTGCCTTTAAGAGCTATAATAGCTGCCTACGGATGCAGAAAGTAACACCAGACAGGGGTGGCAAAGAATTTCGACTGTGACCAGACCGCAAACCGATGAGCAGAAATATAATTGTCTCATGATTTTGGATTCAGGGAGGTGTTTGAGTTTCATTTTTTAATTGAATTCATAAGAGGTGTCCAAAGGAAACATTAGTAATAAACAGTTTAAAACTGTTAATTTCATCCAGTCTCTTGCTAAGAAGTGGATGAATGGTTCAGGAGTGACCTTTCTTATATCAGTGGTATTTAGTCACACACTGTGATCAGTTTTACCAGCAGCCTATGGCAGAAGCAGCTCATTCTGGTGCCAAACTGTGTGTATTTATGAAATCAACAAAACCACTTGACATAAAAAAAATATTGAAGCTTTGGTCACATTAATTTCAAATAACCCTAAAGGAAAGAACAAATCTGAAAATATCAGCTTTCTGTGAAAAATATCAGAATTTCTCTGACATTTAAATTGCTTTTTAAAGTGTTTCAAATCTTGAGGTTTTAATAATTAATCTGAAGAGGGTTTGTTCAGGGTCTGAATTACTCTTTTCTTGTCAGAGCCCCTCTGGATGGAAACGGTTTCTGGTGTGGGCCTCACTGGCAACAGGTAGCAGAAGGACTGAGGTTGTATTATACTGCAGTAGTTCCCAAAAGTTTCAATTCTCAACCCACAAAAAGTAATGGTGCCAGAAACTTACAACCCTCATTATCACCAGAGGTGTCTAAAGTACACAAACATTAAACATACAAAATTGTAACTTTTTTGTGTCGTTTTATTTGAAATTAACTTGTATTGTTCTTTTGCAACAATTATGGCTAAAATACAGTAGTTATAATCAATTTTACATTTCCTATGATTTGCAAAAACCATCTATTGACGCCATCATTAGTGTCACACAACCTCCCACAAGGCATTTTTATTTTAGTTGTTTACTTAACTTCAAATGACCACTAGGATTGCACTATGTGAAGTTACACTTTTCCTTTGTTGTATCAATTCAATCAATCAATGAAGTTTTATTTATATAGCGCTTAATTATGGCAACAGACATTTCAAAGCGCTTTAACAGACAGAAAAACCCAACTGAACCCTGCAGAGCAAGCATAAGCGACAGTGGCCGGGAAATACTCCCTCGTTGAGGAAGAAACTCCGGGCAGGACCCAGACTCTTTTGGGCGGCCATCCGCCTTTACCGGTTGGGTGGAAAAGAAATAAAATGAAGATAAGGACAGGGTATGAGAAAGAGAGACAGAGAGAGAGTGGTGATAGGCCAGATGGAGTCAGTGTCTTTATGGTTATAGTTAGACGATTTGACTTGATTTGGGGACAAAAAAGTCAAGCTGTGTTCACCGACTCCTGGGATATTGCCTTCAATACATGTTCCCCATCATGTAGTTGGTAAATTCAAGGCACAATTACAGCTGAATGGATGACTGTATGGTGCCAAGAAGGGCGAAAGGAAGCAGGAACCCAGCCGATGGATAGATGAGGGGTGATACTGGTGGGCTTGGAGGAGCAGGTCCACAGTGGATGGTTAGAAGAGGGGTGATACTGGTGGGCTTGGAGGAGCACGTCCAATTCATGATAGACTGTACACAGATAAACTGTACACAGATAGAGTAAGTGGCAGCACAAGGCATCATGGTGGAAGACACACAAAATGAGTGCATGCACTACTGATCCCTCATTTGCTGTCATTCTCCAAAGCCTTGCTATTAGGAAAAACATGCTTACAGGCACAATGATCATATTTGCACCATCTCTCAGCACCTATTAGGGTGGAGCAGGAAGCTGAGCATCCTGCACTGAGCCAGCTCTTGGCTATGTGCCATTCCATGTTGAGGCTGTTTTCATACCACTGTTTTATGTCATGTTGTTAAGGTACTTCAAGGTAACAGAAATGACACATCATCCTTAATCCGTGTTGCAAATGTCTCAGTTGTTGGTTTAAGGCGGGATTAGCTCTCCTGATATGTGCCAAAGTGACTGAGCTGTCAATTGATGTTTATTCTGCCTTTAACACTACCTCTGTTGTTCTAATCATAATTACTTGCTGCTTGATGTCAGTTGAAAGCTTGCCACCTTTGAAAGCTTTTTGTTGTTCTTTATTTACTCTTCCTTCAGCTTGCAAGACAAATTTCCAAAAGACTCATTCATCAGCATTCACTGATGTTCATAATAGTATATTCTCTTCTTCCATTATATATTCTGTTATTCCCTCATGTAATATTCCTCAACCCAAAAACACAGTTTCATCAGTTGATGTGATTACATTACTTTTCCATCCATTTTCTTGTAGATAGGATGATCTCTATTGTCTCATCTATGGCTGCTTGTCAGCCTTATGGATTGCTGGAGCCTATCCCAGGTTGACAGGTGGGGTACACCCCTGATGAGATCAGGGGTGATGAGACAACAAAAGACACATTTGAACAACTTGGTATAATCAGGTCACCTGAGCTGCATGTTTTTGGAGCTAACAGAAATAGTGTAAAATCACAATTCCATACTTTACATGGCCTGATTTACTAGTTAAATTTATTCAGAGGTGTGGACCTGATTCATGAATGTACATTTTTTTCTAACTTGACCGCAAAAATATTCAATCAAATGGCAGGCCGTCGTGTTGCGTGACAGGACAGATGATATCTGGCATGTCATCAATCACTGGCAATCATACACTTGTGACAGTATATTCACATAATAATTAGTATTTATATTAGCTGCTGAATTAAAATCAAAGCAGCAAACTGTAGCTTAAATTTCATCCGTTAGAAATATATAAAGTTGATAACAATGAACTTTTGTAAACAGTTGAGGCAAATACTGTTTTTTTCATTCAGGTAAACTAAAACTAACATTTTCTACAAACTGTTTTTTTTAACAATGCCAACATGAATTTAATTAATCATCAGGAGCATCAGTGTGAGTGAGTGTGATTTAGTCAAGTATTGGTTGACTAAATGTTATTCATTCATTTTCTCTAACCACTTCATCCGCTGTGGCGGGTCATGGGGAGCTGGAGCCTATCCCAGTTAGCATAGAGCACGAGGCGGGGGAAACTCTGGGCGCGATGCCAGTGCACCGCGGAGCCACACAGAGACACAGACAACCATGCATGCACACACTCACTCCTACGGGCAATTTGGGAACGGCCAACAAAGTTGAAAAAAAAAAAAAAAATCGGGACACAAACCCGGAACTGCCTTGCTGTGTGGCACCACCGTGTCACCCAACTAAATGTTATTGTACATAAAAATTATTTGGCTGGCAGTAGGAAGTCTAGTGTTGTGATGCTTTACTATCTCATCCAGCCATACAAACAAACTCCCACTTTATGATCCCATTATGACTCATTTAGACTTTCAGGTTTGTGTTATGAATTGACATGAAGATTAATGGTTGTTGTTTTAGACTTAAAAGTTAGTTTGTCCAATCATTGCTGAGTTCTAAATGTACTACATGTCTACATAAAAATACAATATTTATTTTATATTGATACTTTCATGAAATGTCAGCCAGGAATACTATTTCTTCTAAACCCAGTCCTGTAGCTACGCGTCTGTAGTATTCTGTCTGCCACACTTCTCACTCTTGATATTTAATATTCTGCTGTTAATTGAAACATGGGGTTTTTCCATCAACTGGTCACACCTTGGTTTGTTAGCCTATCATCTGCTGGAGCCTATCCCACTTAACAAACAAAAATAGAGAGAACAAAGACATACAAACAGCCGTTACTACGCACATTCAAAATAATGGAGAATTTTGAGTCTCTATTTCACCCGTAGCGCCTCACCAAAAGAGAGAGAGTGAATACAGGTACGTACAGGGATGACGGCTGACACTCAAACAAAGAACCTTGTAAACATGAGGTGACAGTGAAAACCTCCACACCACTGTTCCACCTGTAAAAAAATAATTCAAACCGTCAATTCAATACAAAACAATAATGTTCATCACTATATTTCAAGGAAGTGATGAGATCACTGATGACTGAGATCTGTGTGCTTTCTGTTCCAAGAACAAGTTTTGTCTGGCGGTGAGTGAAGGTTATGTTTATAGGTTTGCTTTCATACCTTTGTGATCCATGTCAGGGTAGAAAAATAAGTGCTTTCAGTTTGATTTGATTGATCACTAAGAGGAGCTTCTTTTGTTCCAGTCTCAACAGCCCTAAATCAAAGTTGTCAGAAATGTGTGGATTTAGCAAGAAAGTGTATTATAAACAAGTTATGCTAAAAGTTATATTTAATATAAGTTATAGTGACCTAAGAAAATTTCTCTCCTGGCACCAAGATGAATGCGTAGTTTGTGTATTTACAGAATAATGTTACTACAGTTGAGCGAGAATCATTGTGAGGGTAAAATCTGAATGCATAGAACTTCTGAAGTCTGTCATATTTTAAAGAAACCATCCAACCTGAGTCTCTCTGATAATAATCAGTTTATAAATGATTTCTATCACATGTGTTCCCAGTTCTCATTGCTAACCCTCATAGATCATACACAGGCAAGATGCTGAAACCACATGAAGACAATCAGATTACAAGAATGTCCCAATCAAACTGTTATCTCCATGAAAATGTCTCACATCAAATACCCAGTTAAAAGCTGGCTAGTTAGAAGAAAATAGTAGTTCAGTGTTTGCTGTAATTAAATACACAACATGTCAACATGAATTTCTGGTGTGGATTTCTCTACCTGTATCAGGCTGCACAAATGTGCATGATGAATGGAATTCACATGTTAGCTTCAGCATTTGTTCAATATATGTTATCGGGAATATGCGATAATTGTATAGAATTATAAGTATGTATAATAATTATAATTATGCAACTTATTATCCCAACAGAAACACTTAATTGCTCTCTGTCAGTTGACTGATTTCATGTTAAGTACACGAGCAGGATCCTACTGCATTACTTGTTGTTTACAGACATCTGTAATTACCTGCTCGTGCATTTTGAAGGTGTGTCTTCATGATTTCATTGCTTGTTAAGTACTTTGGGTTTCAACTGTTGTTGACTGGTCATTTACTGCTAATGAATGAACATTGGCAAACTCATAAATCTGATATAATGCATTATGTTTGAGGTATGTGCAAAAATACTGCAGAAATTAACAGTATCTAAAATATATAAATGTTTGGGGCAATCATAGACATTTAAAACTAAATGTAGCTACAAAAGGACACAAGCCAGTGTCTTATTGTGCCGGTCCCAAGCCCGGATAAATACAGAGGGTTGCGTCAGGAAGGGCATCCGGCGTAAAACTTTTGCCAAATCAAAGATGCGAATCAAACCTATGACTTCCATACCGGATCGGTCGAGGCCCGGGTTAACAACGACCGCCATCGGCGCTGTTGACCTACAGGGCGCCGGTGGAAATTGGATTACTGTTGGTCGAAGAAGGAGAGGAGGAAAGTGCGTTCGCACGAAGAAAGAGAAGAGGAACACCAAGAGTATAGGACTGAGAGTAGGGACGTTGAATGTTGGAACTATGACAGGAAAAGGTAGAGAGTTGGTTGACATGATGCAGAGGAGGAAGGTAGACATACTGTGTGTCCAGGAGACCAGGTGGAAAGGTAGCAAGGCTAGAAGTTTAGGAGCAGGGTTCAAGTTGTTCTATCATGGTATAGATGGGAAGAGAAATGGAGTAGGAGTTATCTTGAAGGAGGAGTTTGTTAGGAATGTCCTGGAGGTAAAAAGAGTGTCAGATAGAGTGATGAGTCTGAAGCTAGAAATAGAAGGTGTGATGTTCAATGTTGTTAGCGGGTATGCTCCACAGGTAGGATGTGAGCTGGAGGAGAAGGAGAAATTCTGGTCGGACCTTGATGAAGTGATGCAGAGCATGCCTAGAAGTGAGAGAGTTGTCATTGGAGCAGACTTCAATGGACATGTTGGTGCAGGAAACAGAGGTGATGAGGAGGTGATGGGCAGGTTTGGTATCCAGGAGAGGAACGCAGAAGGACAGATGGTAGTTGACTTTGCAAAAAGGATGGAAATGGCTGTAGTGAATACTTTCTTCCAGAAGAGGCAGGAACATAGAGTGACCTATAAGAGTGGCGGTAGGAGCACACAGGTAGACTACATCTTGTGTAGACGGTGTAACCTGAAAGAGATCAGTGACTGCAAAGTAGTGGTAGGTGAGAGTGTAGCCAAACAGCATAGGTTGGTGGTGTGTAGAATGACTCTGGTGGTGAGGAAGATGAAGAGGGCAAAGGCAGAGCAGAAGACGAAATGGTGGAAGCTGAAAAAGGAAGAGTGTTGCAGGACTTTTAGGAAGGAGTTAAGACAGGCTCTGGGTGGTCAGGAGGTGCTTCCAGATGACTGGACAACTACAGCTAATGTGATCAGGGAGACAGGTAGGAGAGTACTTGGTGTGTCATCTGGAAGGAAAGTAGATAAGGAGACTTGGTGGTGGAATGAGGAGGTACAGGAGTGTATACAGAGAAAGAGGTTAGCCAAGAGGAAGTGGGACACTGAGAGGACTGAGGAGAGTAGACAGGAGTACAGGGAGATGCAGCGTAAGGTGAAGGTAGAGGTAGCAAAGGCCAAACAAGAAGCTTATGATGACTTGTATGCTAGGTTGGACAGTAAGGAGGGAGAGACTGATCTATACCGGTTGGCAAGACAGAGAGATAGAGATGGGAAGGACGTGCAGCAGGTTAGGGTGATTAAGGATAGGGATGGAAGTCTATTGACAGGTGCCAGTAGTGTGATGGGAAGATGGAAAGAGTACTTTGAAGAGTTGATGAACGTGGAACATGAGAGGGAACAAAGACTAGAAGAGGTGACTGTTGTGGACCAGGATGTAGCAAAGATTAGTCAGGATGAAGTGAGGAGGGCATTGAAGAGGATGAAGAGTGGAAAGGCAGTCGGTCCTGATGATATACCTGTAGAGGTATGGAAGTGTCTAGGAGAGGTGGCGGTAGAGTTTCTGACTGGGTTGTTCAACAGGATCTTAGATAGTGAGAAGATGCCTGAGGAATGGAGAAGAAGTGTGCTGGTGCCCATTTTTAAGAACAAGGGAGATGTGCAGAGTTGTGGCAACTACAGAGGAATAAAGCTGATGAGCCATACAATGAAGTTATGGGAGAGAGTAGTGGAAGCTAGACTAAGGGCAGAAGTGAACATTTGTGAGCAGCAGTATGGTTTCATGCCAAAAAAGAGTACTACAGATGCAGTATTTGCTTTGAGGATGTTGATAGAGAAGTACAGAGAAGGCCAGAGGGAGCTGCATTGTGTTTTTGTAGATCTGGAGAAAGCTTATGACAGGGTGCCCAGAGAGGAACTGTGGTATTGTATGAGGAAGTCTGGAGTGGCAGAGAAGTATGTTAGAACGGTGCAGGACATGTATGAGGACTGTAAGACAGTGGTGAGATGTGCTGTAGGTGTGACAGAGGAGTTCAAGGTGGAGGTGGGACTGCATCAGGGATCAGCTCTGAGCCCCTTCTTGTTTGCCATGGTGATGGACAGGCTGACAGACGAGGTTAGACAGGAATCTCCATGGACTATGATGTTTGCAGATGACATTGTGATCTGTAGTGAGAGCAGGGAACAGGTGGAGGAGAAGCTAGAGAAGTGGAGGTTTGTCCTGGAAAGGAGAGGAATGAAGGTTAGCCGCAGTAAGACAGAGTACATGTGTGTGAATGAGAGGGACCCAAGTGGAAGAGTGAGGTTACAGGGAGAAGAGATCAAGAAGGTGGAGGATTTTAAGTACTTAGGCTCAACAGTCCAGAGCAATGGAGAGTGTGGAAAAGAGGTGAAGAAGCGTGTCCAGGCAGGATGGAACGGGTGGAGGAAAGTGTCAGGTGTGATGTGTGATAGAAGAGTTTCAGCTAAAATGAAGGGAAAGGTGTACAAAACTGTGGTGAGACCAGCGATGTTGTTTGGTCTAGAGACAGTGTCACTGAGGAAAAGACAGGAGACAGAGCTAGAGGTAGCAGAGATGAAGATGCTGAGGTTCTCTCTGGGAGTGACCAGGAAGGATAGGATCAGGAATGAGTACATCAGAGGGACAGCACATGTTAGAGGTTTTGGAGATAAAGTCAGAGAGGCCAGACTGAGATGGTTTGGACATGTCCAGAGGAGAGATAGTGAATATATTGGTAGAAGGATGCTGAGTTTTGAACTGCCAGGCAGGAGGTCTAGAGGAAGACCAAAGAGGAGGTTTATGGATGTAATGAGGGAAGACATGAAGGTAGTTGGTGTGAGAGAAGAGGATTCAAAGGACAGGGCTAGATGGAGGAAATTGATTCGCTGTGGCGACCCCTGAAGGGAAAAGCCGAAAGGAAAAGAAGAAGTTGATCAAAGAAGGAGAGGAGGAAAGTGTATTTGCACTAAGAGAGAGAAGAGGAGCGCCAAGAGTATAGGACTGAGAGTAGGGATGTTAAATGTTGGAACTATGACAGGAAAAGGTAGAGAGTTGGTTGACATGATGCATAGGAGGAAGGTAGACACACTGTGTGTCCAGGAGACCAGGTGGAAAGGTAGCAAGGCTAGAAGTTTAGGAGCAGGGTTCAAGTTGTTCTATCATGGTGTAGATGGGAAGAAAAATGGAGTAGGAGTTATCTTGAAGGAGGAGTTTGTCAGGAATGTCCTGGAGGTAAAAGGAGTGTTGGATAGAGTGATGAGTCTGAAGCTAGAAATCAAAGGTGTGATGTTCAATGTTGTTAATGGGTATGCTCCACAGGTAAAATGTGAGCTGGAGGAGAAGGAGAAATTCTGGTTGGACTTTGATTTAAAAAAATAAAATAAAAAATTTAATTTAATTTTTATATACTGGCTTGATCCCCGAAGGGAAATTAAGAACGCACACTCTAGCTACTGATTCAAACGCATGCATACAGGCCCCTGTATCACACACACAAGGGGGCCTGTAGGCATGCAGGGGAGGTAGAGTGGCAGGCAGCTCCTTCTTGGTGCACCTCAAATGAGCAATTTGTAAAGGGGACGGCACCTTGCTCAAGGGTGCCTCGGCAGTGCTCCTCGGCAGTGATGAAGTGATGCAGAGCATACCTGGAAGTGAGAGAGTTGTCATTGGAGCAGACTTCAATGGACATGTTGGTGCAGGTAACAGAGGTGATGAGGAGGTGATGGGCAGGTTTGGTATCCAGGAGAGGAACGCATAAGAACAGATGGTAGTTGACTTTGCAAAAATGATGGGGCAGGAACATAGGGTGACCTATAAGAGTGGTGGTAAGAGCCCATAGGTAGACTAAATCTTGTGTAGATGGTGTAACCTGAAGGAGATCAGTGACTGTAAAGTAGTGGTAGGCGAGAGTGTAGCCAAACAGCATAGGATGGTGGTGTGTAGGATGACTCTGGTGGTGAGGAAGACGAAGAGGGCAAAGGCAGAGCAGAAGATGAAATGGTGGAAGCTGAAAAGGGAAGAGTGTTGCATGACTTTTAGGAAGGAGTTAAGACAGGCTCTGGGTAGTCAGGAGGTGCTTCCAGATGACTGGGAAACTACAGCTAATGTGATCAGGGAGACAGGTAGGAGAGTGCTTTGTGTGTCATCTGGAAGGAAAGTAGATAAGCAGACTTGGTGGTGGAATGAGGAGGTACAGGAGTGTATACAGAGAAAGAGGTTAGCTAAGAAGAAGTGGGACACTGAGAGGACTGAGGAGAGTAGACAGGAGTACAGGGAGATGCAGCGTAAGGTGAAGGTAGAGGTAGCAAAGGCCAAACAAGGGGCTTATGATAACTTGTATGCTAGGTTGGACAGTAAGGAGGGTGAGACTGATCTATACCGGTTGGCAAGACAGAGAGACAGAGATGGGAAGGACGTGCAGCAGGTTAGGGTGATTAAGGATAGGGATGGAAGTCTATTGTCAGGTGCCAGTAGTGTGACGGGAAGATGGAAATAGTACTTTGAAGAGTTGATGAATGTGGAAAATGAGAGAGACTAGAAGAGGTGATTGTTTTGGACCAGGATGTAGCAAAGATGATGAAGTCAGGATGAAGTGAGGAGGGCACTGAAGAGGATGAAGAGTGGAAAGGCAGTCGGTCCTGATGATATACCTGTAGAGGTTTGGAAGTGTCTAGGAGAGGTGGCAGTAGAGTTTCTGACTGGGTTGTTCAACAGGATCTTAGATAGTGAGAAGATGCCTGAGGAATGGAGGAGAAGTGTGCTGGTGCTCATTTTTAAGAACAAGGGAGATGTGCAGAGTTGTGGCAACGACAGAGGAATAAAGGTGATGAGCCATACAATGAAGTTATGGGAAAGAGTAGTTGAAGCTAGACTGAGGGCAGAAGTGAACATTTGTGAGCAGCAGTATGGTTTCATGCCAAAAAAGAGTACTACAGATGCAGTATTTGCTTTGAGGATGTTGATAGAGAAGTACAGAGAAGGCCAAATGGAGCTGCATTGTGTTTTTGTAGATCTGGAGAAAGCTTATTTACAGGGTATCCAGAGAGGAAATGTGGTATTGTATGAGGAAGCCTAGAGTGGCAGAGAAGTATGTTAAAGCGGTGCAGGACATGTATGAGGACTGTAAGACAGTGGTGAGGTGTGCTGTAGGTGTGACAGAGGAGTTCAAGGTGGAGGTGGGACTGCATCAGGGATCAGCTCTAAGCCCCTTCTTGTTCGCTATGATGATGGACAGGCTGACAGACGAGGTTAGACAGGAATCTCCATGGACTATGATGTTTGCAAATGACATTGTGATCTGCAGCGAGAGCAGGGAACAGGTGGAGGAGAAGCTAGAAAGATGGAGGTTTGTCCTGGAAAGGAGAGGAATGAAGGTTAGCCGCAGTAAGACAGAGTACATGTGTGTGAATGAGAGGAACCCAAGTGAAAGAGTGAGGTTACAGGGAGAAGAGATCAAGAAGGTGGAGGATTTTAAGTGCTTAGGGTCAACAGTCCAGAGCAATGGAGAGTCTGGAAAAGAGGTGAAGAAGCATGTACAAGCAGGATGGTACGGGTGGAGAAAAGTGTCAGGTGTGATGTGTGATAGAAGAGTTTCAGCTAAAATGAAAGGAAAGGTGTACAAAACTGTGGTGAGACCAGCGATGTTGTTTGGTCTAGAGACAGTGTCACTGAGGAAAAGACAGGAGACAGAGCTGGAGATAGCAGAGATGAAGATGCTGAGGTTCTCTCTGGGAGTGACCAGGAAGGATAGGATCAGGAATGAGTAGATCAGAGGGACAGCACATGTTAGAGGTTTTGAAGATAAAGTCAGAGAGGCCAGACTGAGATGGTTTGGACATGTCCAGAGGAGAGATAGTTTTGTTTTGAACTGCCAGGCAGGAGGCCTAGAGGAAGACCAAAGAGGAGGTTTATGGCTGTAGTGAAAGAGGACATGAAGGTAGTTGGTGTGAGAGAAGAGGATGCAAAGGACAGGGTTAGATGGAGGCAATTGATTCGCTGTGGCGACCCCTGAAGGGAAAGGAAAAGAAGAAGATAGACATTTAAAACTAAATAATTACTTCTATAGCATACGGTTTTACTCCCTGCTGTCCTCAATATCCCATAAACTGACCAGGAATGAAGGGATGATGAGCAAACAACTAAATGGAACCTCCTGCAATCTCACAGATAGCCTGATATTTACTGACATAATATCCTGAAATAATAATATACTGTATGTGAATCTGAGTATTGGTAATACATTTATAAAATATTTCCTTTTCAGCGGACGGCACAGCCTAAAAGGTTGATACACATTTATACACAGATGCTACCATTTAGATTCAGGAGAGAAGAAGGTATCTGAGAAGCTGTCTGTCTGTCCACCTGGAGCCCATCATGGCTGCCAAGCACGCCAAGCAGCTGCAGCATTGCACTCTGGGATACCGGACACCATGAAATGACGAGTCTGATGAATCTGTCTGCTCTTTGCCCTGTGGCCCCCATCAGATCCATCCTACTGGGAAACAAGTACGTCTGACTGACCCAGACCAAACATGCTCCCTCACTCACACACACACTTCCTGTGGCTTCTGCTGCATACCACACCATTAATACCAATTGCTCTTTCTTTATGGCTACAAATATTTTTCACATGGTCCAGGCATCCTCCAAGATCATCTTGAATGTCAGCGGCCACAACAAAAGCACGCGACTACTTGTTCTCGGGAGTGAAAAACCACAGGATGCTCAGCCTGGGATATTTGTTAACATGATTTGTGAAACTTTTCTGTCCACAAGACAGACTGCTGTTGCACCATGTGTGGGTGGAAGAGAAGTAAGATCCCCCCGTGCTGCGTTTGATGGTTCTTTTATTGTGTCTACACCACAGCCAGCAGGGGAGTCAGGGGAGTGTTGAACACCACTCAGCCACATAGTCCCATTGTCAAAATACAGTGCAGCAAGCTGTTTGCTTCTGACACATCAACAAAGAGGATGAGATTATATCAGTGCACGTATGCAGATCGGAGTTCCCACATCAATAAAGCAATTACAAAGAAAACACACATCTGTGGAGAAATTACTGCACTCAGGACAACTGGACTCAAACGTTCTTGGATCCACCTCCACCATACGACATTAAAATAAAAGCCTTACTAAGAGGTTGTGTGAAAAAGTGTGACATCTTCACAGATGTGTTTGCAACCCAACTACCTAATTGTGTTGTTGAGTTTTCCCTATTATCTCCATCTCAGTAATCTGTTGATCTTTTGATCCTACCTGAAACAAGATCATTCCTCTGTCTAGGAGGTGAACACAGGATGTGTACAATGTTCACTTCATTACTGCAGAAGCGAAAGCACTGTTATTGCTGTTATGGAGGAGAAAAATCACTGAAGCATGAAATAGAGCTTCAGGTGAACTTTACAGGTGGAAAAGACAGAGTGAAGCAGATCAGTTATGACGAGCATTAGAAGGGAAGCTGCTTGACTGTCTTGTGTTTTTTTTGTCAGACAGTCCTGACTCTTGACATGTAGAACCTATGCAAATAGTACTCTACTTCAGAAAGAAGGTCTGAGGACACATGTTGCACACACCTCTATATTTTAATTTGATACATGTGAACTCTGCCTCAGTGGTGGATGAATGTAGCAAAGCAAAGCAATAACTAACGGACTTTCTCTGTGGACGAATGTTGGACTCACATTTCTCCAGTGTCCGATTGTAAATTGTTTTGGTATACATGGGGCCCTCGTGCATTCGCACATCAAAGCTCGCGACTTGACCTCAACGCAAATTTTTGGTAGGCAGTCATGTGATACCGTATGTGCATTCAATCAATAAACCTTTATTTATTTAGCACTTAATCACATCATCAGACATTTTGAAGCACTTTAATAAACAAAGAAACCCAACAGAACCCTATTGACTGACGGCGTCTGGAAGTAAGCTCGGTTCTGGGAGTCTCGGACTTGTGTGGGACACAAAAGTGCTTTAAACAATTGATAAGAGTATGGGAAAGGGTAATACAAATAGAAGGTGGTTTAATGTAAGTATGGGGAGGGTTCATAAACATTTATATAAATAATGAGATTAATAGTTTGTCGCTCTATCGCGGAATTCATTAACCGCATGCGGTTCCTGGAACGCATTAGCCGCAAAGAACAAGGGCGCACTGTACTACTACAGTTGCTATTGACAGAATGACAACAATACATCAGTATATTGCTAACTAGTTTTTCTGTTATGTGTGCATGAATGTGTACATTGTGTGTTTTACGGCTTGCCAGCCTCATCCTCCCAGCCACGCCCCAAAGTCTCCAAGGGCTTCTGGCCTCAAGCTTGTTTTGAGTCAGATGGTGTGTCAGTAAACGGGAAGCCCTGATGTAGAGTGCTGTGTTTACTTTTCACTCAGCACATTAGGTATGGATTCACTCTACCCTGATGCAGGTATCAGCTGTGTGTGTGTGTAGGTGTGTGTGTGTGTGTGTGTGTGTGTGTGTGTGTGTGTGTGTGGGTGTGTGTGTGTGTCCATGCCATCTCAAAGTTAAGACTTTGTGTACACTCCACATGCATGCCACTTAGGTGCCTTTATCAGATGTGAATTTCATGGAAAAGCACTCATCCTCCATCTTCTGTGCACATCAACATCACATCATGTTTACATTGCCGTCTGGCACAGATACAGATCAGGGAATGCCGCCGGAGATTCACCATTTTATGGTACGTCACAAAAATTGCACAAACAAACAATAGCACAAAGACAACCACTGACTAGTGGGGCTTCTGAGAGTCTTTAAGCAGCAGATTTACACACTTGTGTTATATGAAAATGGATCTCTGACAGAGCAGCAGGACAAATGGACTGTTGTCAAAGAAGAACATGTGTTGAACAAGAAACTAATAATGTGAAATGCAGGTTACTCCAGCAGTGGCAGGTCTGAAGATGGAGGCAGGTTACCAAGGTTAAGGCAGGACCAGATTAGCAGCAGGAGGTACGACTGGTGCGTAAAAGATGCGGTCAGATGGTGTTCTGGGAGAGTTTTTCTGTAATGACAGGGTGCTGGGCAGCTGGATCGTGTTTTCCATTACGATTGGGAGCGTAGCAGGGCATGGACAGCTTCGTCTGTGGGCCCTGTGTTCATTAGCGGAGCAGCACTGGGGGTGATTCACAAGCATATCAAGTTAAAAGAAATGCCTGGCCACAGAGGGATTTTCCTGCTAGGCAAGAGTAAGCGTTTGCGTGTATGTGTGTGTGCGTTTGTGTGTACCTGTGTGTGTGTGTGTGTGTGTGTGTGTACGTGTGTGTACGTGTGTGTCTGTGTGTGAGTGATGGTGATAGAAGAGTACAGTGGGAGGGGATCAAGAGGATGAATTAGTAAACTTCAATTGGGAGACTTTCCCAAATTCAAGGAGATGCTTAAAAGTCATCTTGGAAAGTCATTGACACCCCAGCTGTTCTTTATTGGGTCCTTAAAACATACTGGGACGTTTTTGGGTTTTATCCCAAATTCACTGGTGTGTTGGGACATTTTTTTATCTGGTCTGCTCATCTTTTGATTATTTGGAGACCAGGTTCTCGTGCTTATGTATGTTTGTCAGTGTTTTTCCCCTGACGCTGCACTGCGCCGCCGCTGGTCCAGGCGCATTGCCAGTTGATCAGGTTTCACTCTGCTTGTGTTTGCTACTCTGACTGGCTTGGCAGAAACCAATAAACACCGCACTCCCACCCTTATACCTCCTTTTCTGTCTAAAAAAAGACCGTTCTTGCTCTGCCAAAGTACACAAGGCACCATAGAATGATAGAATTTTTTTTCCCTTCACGTTTCCTTTTCCCTTTGTTAGAATTCTTTGCATTTTTGGCAGGAAGCATTGGGCAACTTAGAAATTACAGCTGCAACACCGGGCAAAGTAGGACTCAGTTATTACATATATTGCCATAATTAGATCCAGTAATCTTTGGATTGAGCTTTCTTTAGTTTCCTCTCTGCAATGCCACTAAGCTATTTGTCTTCAGCAAGACCACAGGGTGACTTAGGGGTGGTCGTTTGGTGTTTGAGCCCAAGCCACCTTCCACTCAGTGTAGACATATCTGGATTGAATTGGTGCCCCCGCTTCTCCTCTCACCCCCACCCTCTTCTGTTTCATGTGGTTTTTAACTGCAGCAAAGCACATGTGGCTTACATTGTTTTACTCACAGCTTGACCCCCATCAAACTCTTTATCAGAATCGAAACTGCTTTAATCGTCAAATACATAAATAAAGTGAAACGCATACAGAGGGCAACAACAATATGTCAGAATGTTACTGAATCATATACTGACATGTGTTGCTGGTTATAACACAATGCAGAGTGATAATTTGATGAAGCAACAGAGACAAAAATTGTGGATCTTTTGGCACAATTTTAAGTACAGTAACAGATTGATGACTTTATTGCCTCACACTTTATGTTTGATCAGGGAGTAACAATTTAGATGCTATACATATCTCATACAAGGTTTCTACAGGCTGATTACTTCCTCACTTTGACATGGAAAAAGAGAGATTATTAAATTAACTTTCAACCATGACAAAAAAAAGGATCAATGTCACATTATAAAATCAGATGTTTAAGGTTTCAGATGAATGTAATGTCTTGTGTTGGAACAAGCTAAGCTAACTTGCTTAATTGTCTTGAACACAATCTTAACAGCACATGGGCTTCAATGAGCTGAATGTTTAATCAAATAATTTTTTTTTTGAATAGTGGACATGATGAACCACAGGAAAAACACATGATCGATGAACATTCACAGGAGCCACTTGGCGTTACATTATGGCTCATCAGGCCCTCCCTTCTTGTTAGCTATATGGGATATAAGCCAAGCAAAATCTCAAGGCAAATTTTTATAACATTGATGCATCTGATTTAGTGTTGCTTTTTCTTTGAGTATCCATAATTTGTTTGATGCTATAAAAATGGAGTGAAAGATCTTAGCCAACAGATGATCAGGTGTTTGCATGTGTGAAAAATCTTTACTGTATATGGTTAAGTGTGGCAGGGAATATTTTTATACTGATCAAAAAAAAATCTTTACTCAATATGACAGCACCAACGCCTGATGATTGCCTTTGTGTTTCCCGATGATGTCACCACTGAAATATTGATGTTTATTTAGTTTTAGGACAAAAGGAGGTGGAAAACCACAAAACAAAACCACAAAACAGGAAGATCAAAATTAAGAGAGGTTTGTAACTACAGTCATCATCAGAATCTGACACGAAGTATTCATAAATCCCTCCATCCATCCCTCCATCCATCCACCGATCTTCTATATCCGCTGTTGTCTGCTGTCATGGGTCGCAGGCAAAAACGACCCATGACAACCTATCCCAGCTGATTGGGGGTGTGAGGCAGGGGACACTCCAGGCACTACGCTAGTGCACCACAGGTATTCATTAATAAATCTTTAAAGAAACTTTTTCCTTCTGTGAAGCCATTATATATATAATGTGTATATATATATATATATATATATGATCTATATATCCGATCTGAACTGCGCATGCGCGAGCTAGCTGCAAGTTTTCGTCTGCTCTCTTGTATGTCTTATGTTTTATCGTTTTTCTTTGTCTGGGATTCGCTTGGAATTTCATCCTCACAGAGATCAAGCGGTGGTACAGAGGGAGCCGGGGAGGTAAACAAAAGCGGGATAGGCTAGCGGCTAGAGCCAACAGCAGCCGGCGGGTCAGACCCTTGGTTCCCTCTGTCATTATGAGGAATGTGAACTCGCTGCCCAACAAGGTGGACAAACTGACGGCGCTGCGCAGGACTGAGCAGTGCTACAGGGAAACCAGCTTGTCGGTGTTCTCTGAGACGTGGCTGACGGACTTCATTCCTGATGCTAACGTCGGACTGACCGGCTTTTCCTCCGTACGAGCAAACCGGGACACTAACACAGCCGGCAAGAAGAAGGGAGGTGGTCTGATCATTTACACCAACAACAGATGGTGTCATCCGGGACATGTCATTGTCCTCGCCGTCTACATCCCCCCAAGTGCAGACCCAGAGACGGCACGAGTGACCATCTGTACGACCACCTCTGCTCTTCGGAACCGGCACCTGGAGGCACTTGTTATCATCACGGGCGACTTTAACCACGCCACCCTGAACTCATCCCTCCCCACTATGTCCCAGTGTGTAGACTGCCCCACACGGAAGAACAGAACCATCGATCTATTTTACACGAATGCCAAGGAGGCATACATCGCCACCCCCTCCCCCCACTAGGCAGATCAGATCACAATCTAGTGTACCTTCGGCCCACCTACATTCCGCTGGTGAAACGGCTGCCAGCAACAACACGGCAGTTCAGGAGGTGGTCCCCGGAAGCAGAGGAGACGCTGAGGGACTGCTTCCAGACCACCAACTGGGATGTCATCGTGGGTTCACATGGGGAGGACGTCGACAGGGCGGCCCAGTGTGTAACGGATTATATGAACTTCTGTGTGGACACAGTGGTCCCTGTCAGGACAGCCAAGTGTTACCCAAACAACAAACCCTGGTTAACCAAGGAGGTGAAGGCTGTCCTGAATAGAAAGAAGTGGGCGTTCAGGAGTGGGAATGAGGATGAGATGAGGGAGGCCCAGCAGGCAGTGAGACTCTGCCTGAGGGAGGCCAAGGACAACTACAAAAGGAAGCTGGAGAACTAGCTTGGGCGCAACAAGGTGCGGGAGGTCTGGAGTGGCATGAGGGCCATCACCGGCTATGGAGAGGGTACAGTGGAGAGGAACGTGGAGCGAGCTGATGAACTTAACAGCTTTTTTAATCGGTTCAGCTCCCCCACCACTCCATGCCCCTGTCCCCAGAGTTCCCCCGGCCCAGCTGACCTGACTCCATGTGCCTCCTTCTCCCCCTCTCCGTCCAGCTCACCTGCCTCACCCTCTCCCTCTCCGTCCACCGCACCCATCTACCTCGGGCCAAACCCAGACCCTTCCCCCACCTCAACTGCGAGACCCCCCAGCCAAAGGGATCAACGTGCCACGCCCCCACACACAGCCATCACTGTAGAACAGGTGATGTCTGCGTTGAGAAGGCTTTGCCCAAGGAAGACAGCCGGACCAGACCAGGTCCCCCCAAGACTCCTCAAGGCCTGTGCTGCCAAATTGGGTGAGCCCCTACACCAGGTCTTCGACCTCAGTGTCCGGCTGGGGAGGGTCCCAATACTATGGAAGACATCCTGCATCGTCCCTGTACCCAAGCGAAGACGCCCCATTGAGCTCAACGACTATCGACCAGCCGCTCTCACCTTGCTTGTGATGAAGATCCTAGAGTGACTGGTCCTGGAGCCCATGCGTCCCCAGGTGCAGGGTGCACTGGACCCTCTCCAGTTCGCCTACCGGCCAAAGGTTGGGGCTGCCGACACCGTCCTGTACCTCCTCCACCGGTCCCTCTCCTTCTTGGATGTCAGGAGTTGTGCATTGAGGGTGCTCTTTTTTGACTTCTCGAGTGCCTTCAACACCATCCAACCCCAGCTCCTGCAGGAGAAACTGTCATCCATGGCTGTGGACCCATATCTCGTGAGCTGGATCACGGACTATCTAACAGACAGACCCCAGTACGTCCGTATGGGGGACTGTCCGTCATCAGTGGTGACCAGCAGCACAGGGGCCCCGCAGGGAACAGTACTCTCCCTCCTTCTCTTCACCCTCTACACGACGGACTTAAAACACAACTTGGATATGTGCCATATGCAGAAGTTCTCAGATGACACTGCAATCGTGGCATGTATCAGGGAGGGTGATGATGACGGATTTTATGTTTAGCTGAAGCTCATTTACAAAATGAGCTTCAGCTAAACATCTCCAAGACAAAGGAGATGGTGCTGGATTTCCGGCGGGCACCCCCCTCCCCACAGCCAGTAGTCATTGGGGGTAAGGAGGTGGAGGTTGTGGGGACTCACAAGTACCTGGGGCTGCAGCTGGACAGCAGACTGGACTGGTCGCACAACCTGGACTGTGTATACAAGAAAGGTCAGAGTAGGATGTACTTCCTCAGGAGGCTGGCCTCCTTCAACATCAGTTCTGACCTGCTCAGACTGTTTTACCAGTCCATTGTGTCCAGTGTGCTGTTTTACGCCATTGTGTGTTAGGGTGGTGGTGCCAGGAAACGAGACACCGAGTGCCTAGACAGGCTCATCCGCAGGGCTGGTTCTGTGACCGGTCAGGAACTGGACACTGTACAGACTGTTCTAGAGAGAAAGACTATGTCCAAGTTTAGAGCGATCCTGGGTAACACCACCCACCGGTAGCACACTACCTTTGCCCAGCAGAGGAGTTCCTTCAGTGGCAGACTGCTGTCACCAAGTTCCTCCACTGAGAGACTCAGGACCTCCTTTGTGCCCCGTGCCATCAGGGGGCACAACCACTCTCTCAGAAGGAAGGGGTCTGAGGCCGCGGGGTCATCAAGGCCAGCCGAGAAGGGGTAGACTAGGTGGGCCTGGGACGCACTGGGGATGCACTGTGGGATACTTTGTGGGGGTCCTTAGTGTCGGTTTACAGCTCGGTTTACAGCTCGGTTTACAGCTCAGTTCATCCATCCTTCTGATCTTACTTCGTCTTCATGTCATGCTTCTTTCACGTTCCTACACTTCCTTTTTATGTTAGGTTCCCCTGTTTTTTCTGCTGTGTAACTATGTTTTCATTATGCTAATTATGTAACATTATGCTAATTATGTAATTTATGCAACGTCTTTGTCGGTGCCAATTTCGTCACTGTTATGTGTATATATTTGTATCTCTGTGAGCAGATGTCTATCTGTCTGTCTGTCTGTCTATCTATCTATCTATCTATCTATCTATCTATCTATCTATCTATCTATCTATCTATCTATCTATCTATCTATCTATCTATCTATCTATCTATCTATCTATCTATATGTATATATATACACACACACACATGTGTGTATATATATATATATATATATATATATATATATATATATATATATATATATATATATATATATATACACACACACACACACATACATATACATATATATATATACATACACACACACACACACACATACACACACACACACAGTATGTATACAGTGGTACATTCATCTTCTAACCCGCTTAATCCGCAAATGCAGGTTGCGGGGGAGCTGGTGCCTATCCCGGCAGTCTCAGGGCGTGAGGCGGGGGACACTCCGGGCACGACGCCAGTGCACCACGGAGCCACATAGAAACAAACAATCATTCACACACACACTTACTCCTACGGTCAATTTGGGACCGGCCAATCAACCTGAAGCGCATGCTTTTGGAGGTGGGAGGAAGCCGGAGAACCCGGAGAAAACCCACGCAGACACGGGGAGAGCATGCGAACTCCGCACTGAGCGGGACTCGAACCCGGTTCCGCCGTGTTGTGAGGCGGCAGCGCTAACCACTGCGCCACCTCGTGCCGTGCCGCCCACAGTGGTACCTCTACTTACGAAATTAATTGGTTCTGGAAGAAATTTTGTTAAGTAGAAAATTTTGTAAGTAGAGACGCATATTCCATGCAAATGCCCTAATCCGTTCCAAGGCCCCCAAAGCTCAGACATAAATGTTTTATAAAGCATAAAAATGCATCAAAACATGTTACAATTAGATTATTACACAATAAATGAGAGTTGTGCATAATGTAAAAAACAAAGAATAGAGAAAAGAATAAAAATGATAGTCATTTACCTTTTAACTGCCGTACTCATTGTTTTTTGCCCTCTTTGGTTCATGCGCTACTTGTCTCATCATGCTGAACAACAGAGTGAATTCCAGTCCTCCTTTTGAACTTCTCCAACCACCCACGCAATGCCTTAAACTCCCGGTGTCCTTTCATCGACTTTCCCTTGCCTGAATCCTCCTTCACGGGGTCATTAAAAATGGCATTTGCCTTTTATCAAATTATTTACATAAAATGATCAGAACATCTCATCTCTGGATTGAGGGCCGAATGACGAGGATGCTGCATAGACACCAATGTAGCTACACACAGAGGTCCCTCTTAGCCACTGGGATGCCAGGAAGATGCTAGGTAATAACCAATGGCAGAGCAGCTATAAGAATGTTGCGTTTAGGAAACTCTGGGAGCGGCGAGTAGCAGCCCAGACTGTATTTTTGCCTTTCGTATCCTGAAATTTCTTTCATAACATGAGGCAATATTTTCCTGTTGATGCGTTTCGTAACTTGAAAATTTTGTATGAAGAGACATTCATAAGTAGAGGTACCACTGCATATGTATATATGTGGCGACTCACTGGTAGAGCACGCGGTAGAGTGGGTCGTCCATTGTTCAGTGATCGGCGGTTCGATTCCTACTCCCGCCCCCCCCCAAAAATACCCAGAGGTGAGCTGACAGTGGGAGGCATCAGCTCACCTCTGGAGCACTGCCGAGGCGCCCCTGAGCAAGGCGCCCGCCTCCTCTGCATGCGTACAAGCCCCCTGTGTGTGTTTGTTTTTTTCAGGGCCTGTACAGACTAACATATGCATGTGATTTGATTGAACTAACTAGAGTGTGCTCTTAATTCCATAATTTACTAAAGTACGTAAAATTAAATATATATATATATATATATATATATATATATATATATATATATATATATATATATATATATATTCATAAATGTATGCATACATCTGTATATATACATACATATATTCATATACATATAACCCAAGTGTTTCTAAAGGCCCAGGTCATTTATCACCCACACATGCAAAATGCTATATGCCCTCATATTTGTTTAAGCTGTGGAGTTCTTTTCTTCTTCCTGCAAAAGAGGTTTTATCTGGTTCTGTGTATCTACATACAATACACCACTATGCCTCCATAATGGCATATTTGCCCAAGACAGTGCTTTGAGAAAACACAGTTGATGTATGCATATGTGGTATGGCTTTGTGTGCACGTATACAAACTTACATGCATACATGCATTTAGTCTAAATAAAATGGAACAGTATCAGTTGGACTTCTAGCTCTCTGTCAAGTCCAAGCCATAGGAAGTCATAGGAAGACAGCATGATAGAACATACATCTTCCATAGTCTGGTACGGTTTCTTTATTTGACAACATGCAAACTATGTTTATCTTACTCCCAGTTATACCTGGCATTTACACAAGCATTAGGTTTCCACAACAAGCAAACCACTAGACAAAAAGGACTTGATTGTGAAGACTGACTCACTCACTGACTAACTGACATGCAATATCAATTAATTTAATTTAAATAATGCTTCTTAATGAATTTTCTGGTGACTCTTCAATGGCCACAGTAGCTTGATCTCATCTTATCTTCACTCTGAAACTCATTCATGCTCTATCTCCTCTCGTACTCATGAAAAAGCCCCATAAATCACTTTGCCGTAAACACTAGTGACACACAGCCTGATGTGTACTTCGCTATATATTTAGGGGACCACAAACTCTGAAATCTGAGCCTGTTTATGTTTGGGAGACAAACTGTAGCGAGACATAGTATTCGCATGTGTTTTAGTGGCAGTCATAGCTCTGTGTATGTGTGTGGGAGTGTGTGTGAGAGTATGTGCGTGCATATGTGACCTGTGTTGCTCTCTCCGCTAGAACTACACATTGTGCACAGATGGCATTGAGCTAATTTGTTCTTATTCTTACAAATTACGTTGTCGCGCTTAAGCGTGGTAATGCTACCAGTAACAATAACACAGATCCAGACTGGGCCGCTGCTAGAGCAGCTGCATGACGCCACTGCTGACGAGGCTGGCTGTGGAGAGTGGAAATGGCTCTTGGTGTAAACACTCTCATACTAGGACATATGGCATGATCCTTCAGACAGACCTACTAGAATGGCAAGTAAATAATATTCCCTTATAGCAGTGCTTCTAAATTATTTTCTGTTGCGCCCCGCCTAGCAAGAAGAAAACAATCCGCACCCTGCCACTCTCCGCCGCAACTATAAATAATATCAATTGTCTATAAAATTGTTCATTACACCTCTGCATAACATTGTAACCTTATTAACATTGAAGGAAACAAAAAAGGAAAGGAGAAATATTGTTCAATTTATAACAAAGAATAATTTTATCAACATTATTTTTTTTGTCTATTTGCCTGAAATAAAAAAAAACCTTGTTTAAACTGTAAAAAATTTTGACCAACTTATTGCAACATTTGATACTGAAAAATAACATTAAATAAAATCAATAAATAATTCATGAGAGGGGTCAAACTCTGGGCACGACGCCAGTGCAACGCGAAGCTACACAGAGACATACAAACACTCACACACACACACACACACACACACACACACACACACACACACACACACACACACACACACACACACACACACACACACACACACACACACACACACACACTCCTACGGGCAATTTGGAATGGCCAATTAACCTGAAATGAATGTTTTCGGGTTCAAGTCCCACTCTATATGGAGTTTGCATGTTCTTCCCGTGTCTGCGTGGGCTCTCTCTGGTTTCCAGCTTCCTCCCACCAAAACATTCAAATTCAGTACAGCAACATATGAAACGATGTATGAAACGGCTCATATATGTATATGAATAAACAACTTGTAGTGATTTTTTTTTTTTTTAATCAAAATGAGAAAGTCAGGATTAATGGCTGAGATAAACCCAGAAACTTTTCTTTGGCTACTCCATGGGGTATATTCAAGATTCCAGGAATAAAACAAGTTTTAAAAAAATGCAGATCCAGCCTGTGAGAACTTTTTGTGATAGTGCCATCACGTTTAAATGATGCCACATTACATTTACAACATTCAACATCTCCACAAAGAATTGTTCTGTTCTGAGAGTGAACATGTGGTCATATCTGCAAACGATGAGCACCAGTAGAGGATTACCTGCTACTTGGTTCTAGGCCCGGGATGCACTCTCAACACAGAATGGATACTGGTAATGGCTGCTGAAATCCAGGAGAAGTGCTGATTTTCATCCCATTAACTGAGACTGATGCAAACAGAGACTAAAGTAACCATTGTATGACCTTTAATTTCTCAAAGTACAAACCCAACTCTGGCCTTCCCTAATCCGATCTCTTCCTTCCTTGTGCTAGTTGGTTCAATGTGGCAGAACTTGACCCATAAATCAAGAAATGCTTAAAGTATGGATGAGGGAGGGGAAAATGTTGAGCAAGTAGGGGAACGAGACAACTTTAATGGCCTGACTGACAGTGGCCATGAGGGGGTTCCCCATGGATTTTCAGGCCCAGGTGCAGATTTTTAATGATGGTGGTGTGAGAGAGAGGGGAATACACTTACCCAGTCAGAATACACACTCCCTATGTGAAGTTTCACTCGACACCATGCCCCTCTTTGACCCTGGATTAGTTTCCTTCCAGGTTTAGAAACAGGATGCTGACCCCAGCATCCCCCCTGGGTTACCTGCACATCATGAGATAGCCCTCTGTCTCTGGGGATAGATATTATGGTTGCGCCTGCTGTCTGGACTCAGGCCAGATTGGGTGTGTCACAAAAATGGAGATGCCGTCTGGCTGGTCAGACAGGAAGTTCTGTGCTCACCCACCATCCTATCCTTTGTTCTTTGGTATACAGTGCGCCCTTGCGCATTTGCGCATCGACGCTCGCGAATTGACCTAATCGCAGATTTTTGGTAGGCAGTCACGTGATACTGTACGCGCATTCTGTTGGCTGACAGCATCCGGAAGTGCGGTATGTTCCATGAGTCTCGGACTTACGTGAGACGCAAAAGTGCTTTAAACAGTCGATAAGAGTGTGGGAAAAGGTAATACAGATATAAGGTGGTTTAATATCAGTATGGGGAGGGTTAATAAATGTTTAAATTACCATAAATAATAGGATAAATAGTTGTTATTATATGTTGTTATATCTCGGAATTCGTAAATTGCGTGTGGTTCCTGGAACGGATTACCCATGAGGAACGAGGGCACACTGTATTCTTCATGCTATCTATTTTTGTCCATTATTATTATGCAGTTTTTAAGGACTATGTGGAATTTTTAGAAAAACTAAAAATCCTTCATGTATCATCTCCATTAGAGTAGATTTTTTTGCATTTCGGTCTGTGGATCAATCCTTGTTGCCTTCATGCCTCGGTTCCTTGGTCCCTTGTTTGGTTCGTCGGTTGGTTTATCAGTAATAATTACACAGCAAACCCTGTAACTCTGTCACCAGAGACTTTCTATATTTGAAATAAAATGTGCTGCTATTTTTCGCATGTTGGTCATAGGCATTGAGACGGGATCTATCCTTGTTTGCTAGATGGCTCGCTTGGTTGTTTTGTCAAAATTAAGTTATAATTAAGTCAAATGAACATTTATTAACATAATATTCATATAATTATTTTAAAAATAATACATCAAATTATTCCACAGGTTGGAAATTGCATTTCATATTTGTATTGAATAAATCCATTTGTGTTGCTATTGTCTGTGCAATGGTGTTGTTATATGGACCAACCTACTTTAGTGTAAACTGTTAGTTAATCCTGCAACAGAATGCTTCACAGAATGCTTGTGAATGTGTAATGTTTAGAATGTGTAATTTTGTACATAAAGCACTTGTTTTATGTCTATCAAATATTATTGTTAAGGCTTAACAATAAGGTGTACAAATTTAGTTTGCATGTTGCACTTTACTTTCTGAAGTGTTTTACCATATATCAAAATTTAATAAATCAGGCATAGTTTGCAGCTGAATCATGCATCTTTGACATAATCATTGTGTTCTATTTCATACTATGGCTCCTGGATGACTTTTCTCTTCTCTGTTACATATCATATCATATCATATCATATCATATCATATCATATCATACCAGTCTGATCTCTTTTCTCTTTGGTGCTTGTGATGAGACACCATCCATACGTTTGTCCTTTTTGTATATTTCTGTTTCTTAAATCTCACAAAGACCATTTCTTTGGTGTCTTGTTCAGTGTCTTTGAGATAACCCGATTATCATATTTTTGCCACCACAAGTATTATTAATTTGATTAAACTTCTCCCTGCAATCTCCAAAACTTAATTCGCATTAGAAAGGTTTAAAAAAAAAGTGTGATGATTTACATCATTGTGGTGCAACCGAATGAGGAGTTCCTGATAGCCGATAGGGCTGCTCAGCGACATCGCCACTGGTTCGTTCTATCCCTGTCTGATTGTTTTGGGATCAAAAGTGAGCTCAGCCAACAACTGGCTGCATGTTTTCCCCAATTATCCTCAAGCTGACAATGTGTAGATCCTCAGTGTGTCTGCCCCCTTCCGATTTGGGGGGAGATAAGTGTATGTTGGGGGGAGGTGTGTGGAAGGCGAGACTGGAAGTGGTGAAAGGGTGTTTGCAGACTGAGAATGCGGCTGTGGTTAATCACCACCATGATTGTGGTTTTTCTTCATCTCTGTCTCTCTTACTCTCTTCCTGGGTTGATTGTGCTGCCTGACGGTGTTATCTCTCCTCATATCTTCACCCGCTTCCTCACACCTGTTGATAAAAGACATCCTCACCTTTCAGCAGCAGCCACCTACTCACTCATGGATCTTTAGAAGAGCAAAAGCAGACCCTGAATGTGTTTCTTCTTGTCACTGTTGTTATTTCACATATCCTCCCTGTAATAAATGTATGCAAATAGAGATAATTCTAGAGGAGGATCGTAACTGATGATGTCATTGCCATTGTCATGGTTTGGGTCTGGAGGTTACACATTTTTAACAAAACCTCAATTTCAGCAGGTGGCCTGGACTCTCAAGATGATCTCAAGATTATCTTTGCTTCTGGTGTCAGTTGTTCTGTTCCTTTGCAGATCCGCAACACTTACGATAGCATTACAACATTGTCAAGAGGGCAGTGAAGGGGCAGTTTCAACAACAAAGTGGATATGAAAAACATATGTGAACGCAGAAGACACACAGGAGGCTCCATCTGTACCGTACAATGTTAGTAATGCAGAGCATAAATTGGTCTTTACAAGTCCCAAGAAAAAATAAAAAAAGACAATTCAAAGGAGTTGAAATCTTGATGTCCTGATTTTGCAGATTGTTTATCTGGGTCTGTTTTGGAATGTTACTGAAGCATAACAACTAAATCACTGTAATGTTAAAGGATATAGCCTGGTTTCTGAACAAAGAATCACTGCATTAAGAATATAGTCAGTATAGACAGACAGTCCAAAAATCAGGCCACAAAAAACAATAGGGACAAATGCATGATTTGAAAGCATTTTTCATCTTTAAATCTACTTCCTTGTAGTTTACATGTATTGTCTTTTTCTTCACTCTGCTCTTGTTTTTGTTTGTTCTGTTTCACAATTCTTCCTGCTGTGTGCTTAAAACAAATGTATTGGATCATTAAGAAGAAAATCGTGCTTGAAAAAGGTTTGTTGAGGAGAATGCTATATGCGCCTCCGTAAATCAACGTATGTGTATACTCCAGAAGAGGGTGTGTTAAAGATGTGTGTATCACTGAGGTGAATGGAGGTGGCAGGGCGCTAACAGCTGAAGACAGGTTTCAAAGCAGAGAGGTTACAATTGGTGATAATAGATGCCTTCCTAAAAAGCAGATCACAATACACATTAAAACACACTCCCTGCCTGTGCTCATTCAGCTCTGTCAAGAGACGCGCTCGTGGGTGCCTTTTATGTTTTTACAATGCTGTAGAGTAACACACACTTGCAGTATGGGTTTGTGTTTAGTTGGGAAGTTTGGGAAAAACAGATGCTTGAAGGAGAAGGAAAAGAAAAGAAATCTCAAATCTCAGTTTGTGGAGCAGATGAAGGAGTAAAGATGAGCCAGTTTCCAGTTTCGTTTTCTTCTATGTCACTTTTCTAGCTCAGTTTTACAACTTTGGTTCTATTTGGCTCCAAAATAAGTTTTATGTTACGCAATTGTTGGGTTTGTTTGTTTGTGGGTTTTTTTTTGTATGTTTGTTTTGCAGGGTTACACAAAAACTAATGGACTGATTTACATGAAAATTTCACCATACATGGGCCCTAGTATTCTATGGGCCCTAGTGATTCAGTTTTGTTGATGACCCTGAACAGGATACGTAAATCTTTTACAGGATTCTTTAATACTGTGGAGTAGGGCTGTTTTCATAAATTAAAGGGACAGTAAAGTTCATTTTAAGTGACATATACTGTATGTTATTCATCGTTAGGAAAAAAGTAGAAAAAAAAGTACATTTTATATGTGTAGCATCATCCGTTTGGTCAAAAAACCCCTTAAAATCTGCGCCGCAGCAGCTTCCGCATTCAGTGGTCACGTGGGCGTCATACGTCACTGGGGCCAAACATAGCTTAGCAGCCATAAGAAACAGTGCAATTCTAGTCACGAGTAAATTCACTAAAAGTTAAACTAGAGTTGTTATAAATTCCACACCGTCCAATAGTAATAAATGGCGGTTAGCTCAATGCTAACACAATATGGACAATCCCATTGACGGGCTAGTATCCTTAGCGCGATTAACGTTTCCATACACACAGTAAACCAAATCAAGGAGATAACCCCCCGAGGTAATTGTTGTAAATTACTAACAAGCCTCAGGGGAAACGAACCCCATCAATTTATCTGTCTATCACGTCTGATACTGTTTATTTTTCATGAGTGCATTAATCACATGATAATCTGGTCATAAAAACATTTATACAATACCTCCAGTAGCTCCAGACATTAATTAATTGTCCACTAAACCTTGGGAATTAGATTAAATACTGTGGGTTGTCTGACAACGATCTTACCCTCAAATATCTCTGGAAATCACCCTAGGTAAAGTGCTCATGGCAGATCCTCGGATCCTTGATCATTTTGACCCGGTTTATCCGTACACTCCATGTCCTTCCTAGCTTCCCAGAAGGTATTCTAAAGAACGACAGGTCTTTGTCTTTGCGTCTTTTTGCTGTTCTGTTGACACAACCGTTCACCGCTCAGGTAACCATGATACCTTTGGTGTTAATCGCGTCTGGAATTGCACTGTGTCTTATGGCTGCTAAACTATGTTTGGCCCCAGTGACGTATGACGCCCGCTGAATGCGGAAGCTGCTGCGGCGCAGATTTTAAGCTGTTTTGGCCAAACAGATGATGCTACACATATAAAATTTAATTTTTCTTCTATTTTTCATAATGATGAATAACGTACTGTATATGTCACTTAAAATTAACTTTACTGTCCCTTTAAGAACTACGCAAATGTCCTCCACAGACGCTTCCAAATGGTTGTCAGAAGGTTGTCAGAAGTTTGTGGTTGTCAGAAGTTTGTGCGCTCAGTATTACTTTTTCCATCACTTTGATTTCCAAAATGATTACACAAACTTAACATCTCACCAAATATCATGTATGAAGAGTCATTTTATGTATTATTGCAAAATACTTTTTCCTATCGTACGTCATTTTAGCTGCATGTTTAGCTAGTGTTAGAATGCGGGTAAGACAAAGGGGTGTTGCATTGCCGTTACTATACAGTTTTGTCCACGCTAATCTATCTTATCTCACCATCAGCACAGATCTTTGCCACAGTTACAATCTACTTTACATTCAATTCACAATTTTTTAAGGGGAATTTTTTTCGAGTTTAAAACTATACCAACAGACTAAAAATTGCAAATGGTTTGTAAATATGCCTGGACAGATTCTGTTGTGGGTTGGTGCTGTGGTGTGTATCTGTGTTTCTTGCAGGCTTCGTCTGCTGCAGTTCTGGTTAGATGCAGCCAGCGAGCAGCATAGAACGATACAGCTGACATCCAGCAGAGTCTGGGAGTTGACAAATGGAAAAGCCCTGAAGATAAATGAAGCACAATTACCTGAGGTAACAAATGTTCCTTATGATTTATGCTCAGCTCAGGTTGCTTTATTTTTGCCTGGGTACAATTCTCCAGGAGGACAGTGGTGGTGGTGGTGTGAACCCCGGGGCTGCTCTGCACTGACGTTTAGATAGCAAGCTTGTAGACATTGACTAATGGGCTATGTGAGACCACCGCCATTGATATTTACCTCATTTCTCCTCACCCGAGCACTGTCTCAACAACGTCAAGGCTAGCCTCCCTCCTTTGAGTGTTTTGTTTCTTTTTTCAAACCGAGGTATGGGTGATGCCAGGGCACCCCCCCCCTTCACACACACTCGCTCCCATCTCCTAAAGGCCCACCCATCGGTGCCCCAGGGCAGAAGAGAGAGAGGGAGAAGGTGAGAGGGAGACGGTAAAAGGAGGAGGTCAAACTAAAAGCTTCAGGCGATGTGAAGAAATGTACACTTCTCTGTGTTTTCACTTGTCATCTTGATGAACATTCATGCTCACTACAGCGCTGAGGAAAGAAGGGATACGCTTTTTTTTTAATGCAAAGTTTTATGTGTCATGGAAATAAACTGCAGACATAAAACACTCAAATTCAATTCTGCTGATATCTTTCAACACCTGAGATCCGGGTTGATGTGAGGTTACTACTTTTTGTTAGAGATTTACTGCTGCCCTTTTTCTTTTTGACATTACATTTGAGCATTCCTGAAAAGAGCATTCCTTCCTGTAGTTACTCAGACAATCAACTTCAGAATTGACTTTTTTTTAAACATGTAGGAAAATAGCTTAATAAATCATTTATCATTACTGGAATCTGACTGCATCACAAAGTTAATCTTTTTTAAGGATGATCCTCTTTTTCAAAATAAATAAATATAAATAATTATATTAAAAATCCAAATATACTTGTTAAAGAACTGGGTCTTTGTAAATGTATGACTGTTATAACTTTTCTTTTAACTTTATTGCTGACTCATTTGGAGATTAAATGCTTGAAGCATCTTTCTTTGTCTGTGTGTCTCCTTCATGCACACACACACGCACACACGCACGCACGCACGCACGCACGCACACACACACACACACACACACACACACATTTGTCTGACAGGAAAAGGCAGCTCCTTTGCCTGAAGCCCTTGGGCCATGTGGAAGTTCTCACCTCACTTTTTACATTACTACTTTGAATTATTACCACTTTGATATCTTGGCATGGTGCATGTGAGAGTAATGACATTTGAACACTAGTTGTGTGCAGAGGTGAATACCGATTCTCTGATTACAAGCTCTGGCCCAGGTGGACTCCGTCAGGCTCCAGACACTATTTAACAAGCATCATGAAACATTAGATCCACAATCATATTTACAGTGGAACCTCTCCCATTCCCTCAGCGGAGAACAAATGGTCAGAATGTTACATTTATCAGCATCGCATTAATTGTGTAGTAAAGCCTAACATATTTTAAATACATTTTAGAAATTTGAGGAAGCCTCGAACAGGAGGTACTAATTTATTTGCTCAATGAATGAATCACCTAATTGAAAAGAGGTTTCATCGAGACTACAGTGTCAGCAGAGGTAAACTTATTGTTGAATTGAAGCCATTAACTGAAGCGGCTGCTATTATGATGAATCGTGCAGGAAACCTAAATAAGCATAGCTCAGTCGTTCAGTATTTATGGAGTTGACCTCCCGTGATCTATGCATTGTTTGGTGCAACCTCGGAAATGTTGAATAGATATTTAAACACAGATCAGGTTTCTTTGTTTAATGCAGTTCTTCAGTGTGAAGGTACTCAACAACATTTCAACTCCAGTGAGTCATTCTTATTATTTGAGATGTTGCTGGGAAAAATATTAGGCTGTAATGGCACACTTTTAATTATAGGGTGCATCTTGAATCACCTGTGGTTGGACTTGAAAAATGTGACTCAGTTTAACTGCCTTTAAATACCTTAAAGACCTTAATTAAATATTCAAGATGAAAACAAAATATTGTGAAATGTTGTGGTTTTAAGGGGGAAATGGGAAGCTTTAAATCATACCTGCAGCATTTGTTATTGAAAACTGTAATTACATTTTTACTATAACACTGAACACACTCAGTGAAGTCTTGTTGTAACAGTCACATGGATGCATAGGGATTGATCGTTTCATTGGATTTGACAGGAGGTGCATTTAAATGTTGTCACTATTTTGGGGAAATATTTAGGAAAAAGTTACACTTTTACACAAAAACTTTACTTGAATTACATTCAAATCATTTTAGGGCAGCATGGCAGCGCAGTGGGTAGTGCTCTCGCCTCACAGCTAGAAGTGTCTGGATTCAAGTCCTGTTCTGTGCAGTTTGTATGCATAAATGGGCACAAAAAAGACAAGTCTTTCACGTACCCCCACAGTGCGCTGGCATCGTGCTTAGAATGTCCCCCGTCTCTCGCCCATAAGTCAGCTGGATTAGGCTCCAACAACCCCCATGATTTGTAAAATGTGGATAAGAAGACAAATTAGTTGATTAATAAATTAATTCAAAGAGACTCCTGGTGAGAGATGGTTGAATTTTCCATGGAACACACAGTAATCCACAACACACAGTGTAACCACAGTGTTGTGATCTTACATTTCAAAAGTATTTCTAGTTCCGATCTGGATTTATATTGTCACTGCAAAACTATTGTATAGTGTAAGTATACAAATACTACAAGCTAAAATGCATGATGCATAAAAGACACTGTCTCACATAAAAGTCTTTATTTAAGAGTTTAAAACTGCAAATACTTCTTTTGTAAAAACATGAAAAAGTTATACGAACACAAATATAAAACATGTTATTGACATGATGAGTCCATCCAAAGAGTGAAGTTAAGAAATACACACAAGTTAAGAAATACACACAACAGCATGGAGAGTGTGGAGTCTTGAAGCCATTTTGGAAACGGACTTTCTGCTCTCGTAATTGATATAAAATTATACAACAGTCAAGGTACAGTCTAAAGGCTGCTCACATTGAATCACTCATATCAGTGCGTCATATTTTCATCATTGTTTGAGGCTGTCAAATGAACAGCTACTCAAAATACTTTCTCATATTGACCAACGTGTGTCTAACATTTATTTCCTCCTTTTTCTCCTTTACTTTCACTCGTTTCCTCGTTTGGCCTCATCGTGTCTCCTCTTCTTTGCCATGAAGTCCTGAAATTTTGTGCAACTCGAGGGGAGTGATGGATTTGACTGTTACAACCACATGAAATGCTTAAAGCATTGTCTGCAGACAACTCTATTTTCATAAGAAGGTTTTTCTATTAAAAACAGCTTTCATGGATCTACCTGTTGTCTTCCTCCAGCTGGACGTTTTATGTGGTGCCACACAATCCTCTGGTATATCTTTATAATATTTCCGAGAGGTTTTAAAAAAACAACAACTATTTATGGGTTTATGCCTCCTGGCCTTGAAATAGTGCCAATGATTCTCTTGCACCAGGAAGGCTCCTCTTCCAAAACACATCTCTTGCCCCGGGGGGGGAAACTGTGTCAGTTCCTGTGCAAATAAATAACAGCATATGAAGTCAAGGCAAAACAGCAATTATCCAGAAGAGAAATGAAGACGGACAGATTTACGCTATTTTCATATTGACCACTTCTCTGTCTTTACATGCTCTCTGCATTGTGACACAGTTGCTAGAATGCCTGCTACAAAATGTGCACGGATTTACGCCATAAACATCTCCAGGCAGTTTGCCATGTTTGCACAAACCTGGTTTAACACTTTGATGATCATAATGTCTTTATGAACTGATCCTTCGGTGAGAGGCTGCTATTATCACAAAGACAACAGGAGTTCATTTTGAGCTCTGTTGACACTAAAGTCTGAGCTAAAAACCATGTCTGTGCGGTTGTTTCGGGTTGTTTCAGACAAGTAGTCCCACGTACAAATGCCAGCATGGGTCTCTACAAATATGAAACTGTGTATAAACTAAGTCTTAAGCCCCTCTGACAGTTAAGTTTGATTTCTGTATCTACCATTCAAAAAAACCTGTGTGTGTAATCAGAGATTACAGGTAATCTCCTGGTAATGGTAGGTAGGCAATCCATTACAGCAGGCTCTTCTGAGGCATTGTGGGACATGTTGTTTCTGACTTTGAAGCTTCTTAAGCTGTTCTGGTTCTGAAAAAATATTTCCCTAAACAAATCAAGGTTTGTCTTGTCCTGTGCCATCTATGTTTTTACATGTGATGATGTGTGGCCGTGTGCTAGAGCTGGTACAGATGTATGTCTGCCTGAAGGCATGTCAACACATCGGAACATGTAGCTTTCTTCATCAATTTAATGTAATTTAAAAAAACGTCACAAAATTAGTAGAAGATGCTAAAGCATGAAGAGAGAATTTTGAAAGCAATTTTTCTTTTCAGGTGTGGAAATCTAATAGTTATAAAGTGAAATACATGTTTGTATATTCTGAGAAAAAACAAAACGAAACAACAATAATTTTGCCATACGAGATAATAAAGTACTTTTCTTCTTCTTCTGCTTCTGTAGGTAAGCAGAATATTAATTTATCTTTGAGGCTGATGTCTACCGTGTGTACACCAATAAGATTTCTGTTCAGTGTGAGACAACTCACGATTTTGAAATGATTATTATCACAATCACAAAAACACCCTAGTTATGGGATTGCTATCAAGTCTCCCACCCTAACCCTAAGCACTTCCCATGTGTGTATACACACACAGACACACAGAAACATTGGAGAATGATGACCAAACTTCATGAAGCCTCAGGCCAGAGCCTGCAGGTGGATGCTGGGGTGGTGGAGGGCTGGAGGTGCAGTAGCAGCGATGAAAACCAGAGGGAAAGATGGGAAACCGTAGCGACTTAAAGCATCCACCAGTTGGGAGGGTATGTTGATGATGTTTGAGAAGAATGAGGCCTACAATGTGAGTACCTAGTGTGCATCACACAGCTTGAGCTGTCTACGTGAACAGCTTGCAGGATTTGCTTCATGAGCTAACAATGTGCAGCGACAGTTCAATGCAGCCAAACCAGATACTTCTTTTTTTATTCCACACATAATCAATAATTTATGTTGAGTTACATCACTTCTGAAATAACAAGTAACTGCTCTTCAATAAAAATGAAGATTCAGACACTAAAATCAATTCGTTAATACAAATTTCTTAAAATGAGTTATTGAATGAGGCTGGGAATAGTTTATATTTATGAGTAAACAAAAATATTTATGTATGTTTACACTCTGCCCATTTCTCTACAGAGTGATGGTGTTGTTACATTGTTGCTTTCATTTATCTCCAGAGTACTGGACCAGTTCTATTATTAATTTCTCAATCAAAAATAAACTAGATGCTGCATGTACAAAGCAGTGGGTGTCTACTGTCAACACGCATTCTGATGAAAAAACCAATTTATTGTTGCCGCAACCTAGCGTGTGATTTCCACTTCCTGCAACAGGTGGGTGACTTGTTTTTATAGTCTGGTGAAGTGGAGTTTCATCCGAATACCACATAGTTAGGAAGACTATTACTGTATATTCTAGTAAAGCAATATCTCTGTCAGCGTTGGTAATCAGGGAGGATAAAGTGACAGTGAGAAATTGCAATGGTGTGTGTGTGTGTGTGTGTGTGTGTGTGTGTGTGTGTGTGTGTGTGTGTGTGTGTGTGTGTGTGTGTGTGTGTGTGTGTGTGTGTGTGTGTGTGTGTGTGTGTGGTATTCTTGCACCATCATTTGGCGACCTAAAAGAAATTAAATACTCCAGTAACAGCTTGATTGAACCTGCCTCCTTCTGCTGAGTTGTTCTCTGGTGCCCAGTAACGTTACTCTGGAGGGAAAGCTGAGGTTTCCAAGTCTCCAAACATCTGCTGATATCCACATCTTTAATGATGTCTATCCGGGCGTCTTATTTTTCGTGCATCTCTATCAGAAAAGATCTGTCTGTTGTAACATTCACTAAAACCTCAACTGAGACATATTGTCTTAATGTTGCTGCTTGTACAACTAAATCATACTCCTGACATTGAAATAATCTGTTTCTCATGTCTTTTCAGTTTATCCAAATGAGGTATTCTGGTGAAATGACAACAATCTCATCCATGGTATCATCATTTCCACAATACTGGCATGCATGAAAATTTGTTAAAGAAAATAGACCCGCCAATATTAATGCCGTATTTAAGTCTTATCAACTTTGCTTGTCAGCTCTCACAACATAAAACGAGTCATAGGTTAAACTTCAATTAAGTTTTAATACTTCTCTCAAGAAGCAAAGGGAGATTTCGAGTCGAGTTGACTCACGTTTTCAACACAGCAATGGAACGTTCTTTAGTTAAAGCAGTTTGAAGCATCTTAAAGTGTGGCGCCTCCTGTGGTGCTGGAGATGTGAACTCATATTCTGTCTGGTCGGATGTGAAGGATGGGATTTCTCGTGCCTGCAGCAATTTTAACTCTTTTCAGTTTGATTACAGGGTATTGTGACTACATGTACTCTGCAAATAAACCTGTACAAGGAAGATGGGGTGCATACCAACCTGAGTGACTGTAGATGATATACATTGGCTGTTAAAACAAATGTTTCTAGGAGCTTAATGATTTTTTTCTAATGATTAATAAGTAAATTGACATGCGCTTTTGTTGAGTTTATAAGAAAAGATAATATAAATAAATATAACCCTGTGTGTGGGATCTTCACAAGATGACGATGTAGAAGTTCTCACATTAAAGACCTCACCAACATGTTTAATCTAGCTTTTCTAGCACCACCTAAGACCAGCAATGGAGGTGCTTTCCGTTGCTATTCAGTAAATATTCAACAGTCTTTGTGATTCATCTGAAAGGTCATAAAGCAGCATGTCCAGTCATTGCTCAGCCTGCCTGGTCTTTATTGTCATGTGCTTATTCTGAGCAGTGGGTTGTACTGATTTGCTGTTTGCAGAAGATTTAGACCTGTCACACACGCACACTGTGGTTTTAAGGCAGTGAGGGTTATAGGATTATGAAGTGGAGAAGTGAAAATTCCTGTTTGGGAGATCTGCTGAGGTTTAAATTTCTCCATTGCACATGTCACGGTGGAAAAACTCCCAGGGGAGGTGGGGATCGAAGCGTCAATCCCACAGTATGCTCAAGGTAAACACAAAGGTATTCAGTGACCAAAACCCTGCTCTCAGGTTTGCTTCTGGCCCAGCTTGTGTTTCTTGCTTCTGTCGCTCTGATTGATATGTTGCCACGCAACTAAATATCCAATCCATGCAGTAACAACATACGTGAGTATTTTTCATGAAATAAAAGCCAATGGATCATGTGAATTCACTTGCATGGCCGACTGAGACTAAACTGCAAAACCGGAACTAGATATACATCTCCCTAAAAGAAATACTATATTATAGCAAGAGAATTTAAAAACATCTAATTATAGAGATGGACTCAACCAAAAAGATGTTATTCATCAGATTACAAGAAGGTGGCACAGATGCAGCACAGGAGGATTTGCAATGTAAATCAATCAAATAGCGTAGCACTCGTCTGTCTGGAGTATGCTGCAGCTCCAAGGAGCATACATTACGAGCAGCGGCACTTGAGCTGCTAAGCTGGATGTCATCGGGAGAGGGGGGGGGGCAGGGGCCTAGAACAACAGGGGGAACAACACCCAGTCCAGCACTCGCTGTCAGCAGGTTGTGTGTGTCAAGACCTGCAAGAATCACTGAACTACACTGAGTGTCAGCAAGGGATGGAAGAACAGAACATTCGTTACAGTCTCAGGAAGTTAAAATTTCTCTGCACATACAGGTTGTGTGTTTCATTTATTTGGTATCTTGCGTAGCGATAATAATAATAACAATAATAAGAATAATATGCAATGGCACAAACGCACAAGACACGCCTCATTGTCCTCATTTGTCATCTGCCCTCCCAGTTTGGGGGTCTATTTGAGCTGTAACAGTTTTCCATCTCTTCCTCTGCATGCCAGTGCTGCTGTTGTGGCTGCTCTTCACTTTCCACCACCCCAGCATCTACCTGTAGGCACCAGTTTGGAAGTGCTCTCACTCATTTGCTAAATTTGCTATTTAACATATGGAATGTAACTAACAGTTTGTTTAGAGGGTTTAGAGAATTTGGTGTGTATAAATCTGTTTCAGATTTGAAATCTGAATTATAGCAGTATTTTATGACCAACACTCAACACAAGGATCGACAAGAGAAAATGACATGATGTATTTCAGTCAACGTCTTCCCATGAAAGAAAAATTAATGACGGATTTAATGTATTCTGCACTTCATTTAACGCTACTTAGGCCTAAAAAAAATCAACCACCCGTGAGAATTTTTGATCCTGCAGCTATTGCTGGGCAGTGAAGATAACGTTGAGGTCATCCTTTGGCAAGCTGTGACACTTTACGTCTGCCAGAGTTTAACTAAGCAACAGGGGAGCAGAAGAGCCAAGATTATTCTGCACATGCCGGACGTTCAGGTATAGTTGAGGGTATAGATGATCTCCTTATTGAATCAGCTGCTTGGAGTGGTGCTGGTGTTAGCGGGAGCCCTGGTTTTGAGAATGAGGTCATGGGGCTGGGGCTCCAGCATTCCCCCTCGGCTCTGTCGGGCCCCGAGGCTCCCTCACATCTGTGTGCTGTCTAATCCAGCGGCAGGCAGCTGCTCCCTCTCATTATACCCCCTAATGGATAGATCTGTTTCCCTCTGACCTCATCCTCCTTCCACAACATCCCTCCATCACTCCGTCCTTCCAGTCACGACTTGGCTATTACTCTAAATGAAGAATAGCAAAGCAAGCTATTACAATTTTTCAAAAATGCATTTCAATTTTTAGTAGTAATGGATACTACATAGTGTGGCATACATAATAGTTTGGTTAGTCTTTATAATTTAGATGAAGGAATAAAGATGAAATTGTGCTTGAAATGGGAGCTCCAGGTAACTAATTTAGCAAAGCAATTCGTCTAGTTCTCTGAAAAAAGCAAGACAGGGCTTCTAAAGAAGGGGGATCTAGCTCCTTTCTAGCGCCACTACACCTGTGTTTTCCTCTGAGTAAACAGGAGCTGTTGTCACAAGAGGAAGACAAGTTGCAGTTTGCTCTTTGGAACTGAATTTCAAATTATCTGTGCTATTTGATTTGGTGACAGGAGGCAAAGCGTGCTATCATCACACATTCCCATCACAATTCTCCCAGAGGCATGATGGATGGTATCAGTAATGCCTCGGTCTGGTCCAGATATTTGTCTTTATCATTAGTGCAGGCCTGCTGCTTTTGAAGCACTGTCCAAGAGGCTGTCTCAGACTATAAATAAGGAGGAGGCTTTTACAGGAAGCTCATCTCATCCTCTCAGCTCATCTCAGACTTGCTGAAATGCAGATTGAGGCATTGCCCTTTTATCGCTCTAGCTTCTGTGTTTATTAGTCAGTGACTCTGATTCATCATTCTCATTGGTTAGCCACATCTATCAGAGCTGTCAATGAGCTTGTGTGCTGGTTGAGCACAGCTGGTATTAAATGGCCAAGAGGGAGAAAAAAAAATGAAGAAAACAGCAGACAAACAGTCCTGAAAATGAATGGAGATGAAGGGAAGCAAAAAGAGAAAATAGGAGATATTATAGGACTTAACGATGATCCATGGGATATCTTGAATGTATTTCAGAAATGCAATTCTTAGGATGCGTGTGTATGAATGAGTGTGTGGAAGGTGGGGAGGGAGGGGGCAGACTGCAAAAGACCAAAATAAAAGCTCAAAAACATTTGGTTGCTTGGCAACAGAGCTTCAAGCAATGGTAGTATTGAGTTATGAAGCATGGTGGTGCATGACTCAACTTCCCTGATCTAGTTTCAAAATGGTGTCAGGGTGAGGTGGGGGGTTGGGGGTGGGGGTTGGTTGGGGTGGAGCGTGGCAAAGACAGCAATGTCTCCACCTGTCTTGATTTGTCAGGGCTGGTGAACAATGACACTGGCTGCTTCAGATTTGTCTCTTAGGCCCTGGACTGACATGACAGGGGCCCTCATACTGGGCTAAGGTTTGCAGGGATTTTGTTAGTTTTGGGGTCCATCCAAGCCATTTGCCCAGTATGTTAAGACTACATTGTCACATTGCATGTCTGTGAGGTGGTTTATAGGCTGAGAGGCTTTTGATAGTAAGTTAGAGTGAAAGGAGAGGACGTGTGAAGGCGTCAGTGGTTGACCATAAAATTGAAATATTATTAGTATAAATACCTCAATAATGCAGACAAATATAGTACTCAAGTAAGTATATTCATATAATTATTTTACACCACGTGAGAGGGTGAAAGGGTTTACAGAAGAAGGAGAGTTTCTACTGTTATCACTTAAATCCTTATTATTTTCTCCCGGTGTGTGTGTGTGTGTGTGTGTGTGTGTGTGTCTGTGCGCGTGGGTACATGCGAGTGTGCGTGTTTGGTGCACATACCCACAAACCTACATTTGTCAGTCACTGTCAAACCGATCAGCTGTCTAACACAGACAACCAGCCGACATGTCTTGGTTTGATAGATCATCTCTCCTAAACCACGTCGTCCTCCAACTCCCATCGTCCCATTTTCACTTCACTTACACTTCATTCGATATTATAATATGTTATTCTAACTCACAGAAGCTTGTTCACAGGAGTGATTTATGGAGGAATGAGGTCCGCTTGTGTGGGTTTTTGAACGATGGTTCAGTTTTACTATTAAAGCAGTTGATGGGATTTTATGGAAAAACTTTTTTAAGTGATACTTTAATTCAAAAGCATGCAAATTCATCACTTTCCCAGTCCTTTCTTTCATCACGGAGGTAAACAATAACAAGTTTAATAAAAATATTCAATGGAATGTTTTAAAGAAGTATTTTAAATTGTGTTACCATCCGATAAAAAAATGTGCAGCAGCATTCCCTGCTACTGTTTACCCTCTAACAAGAGAATAAAACTAAGGTATCAATAAATAATAAGGTAATGTTCAGGATTATTGGAACCTGTATGAAAAAAGAAATAGGAAAGAACTCCATTTTTCCAATAAACAGTCCATAAAACATGGTGGACTCCGGAATCTAGATGATAGAATTCTTAGCTCAGGTAGAGGTTGAGTAACAACTTTCTCGGTATGTCTCAAGGCAATTTATGGATGAACCTCAGGAAAATTATTCACAAACAGAATCATGGATTAAAGGCAGAGTGAGTTCCAGTTTACTGCCGGACTGTGACGGTTCTACAAACAAAGACAATAAATATCTACGGCAGAGTAAGCAATACCTTTGACTGCGTTTACGCAAACAAAATGAGTTCATTATATTTATGTCGTTTTTGCATTGAAATGATCGGACTGCCAAAGCTTTTGCCAACCTGAAATATGGGAGAGGGATGGGAATACTTGCTGAAGGAGGCCATTGTTTTTGGTGTTGCCTCAATTTAATGTAGGTTCAAAAAATGCTCAGCAGCTACTTAAAGGTCACTTGAAACACTGATTGGTAATAGAGAATTGTTACTGAATCATGAGCATTCACATGCACAGAATATCCAGCACAGCAAAAATCCATGCCTGGTATTTGAAAAAAGCCAAGCTACTTTAGTGTCTGCTATATTGAGGAAGTGCATTTGATTGCTGATGAAGGACTCATGAGAGATGGATGAGTGGCGCCATGTTGAGGATCACGCCACACTAAGGCAATCCCATCCTGCAATGGAAACAAGCTCCAGAAAAGTACCTAATACCAAAGCTGAGTCAAGTTGAGTAGAAGAGATACACCGTAGTGGAAACATGGCTTTAGTCGAGCAGTCATGGAGAGACTGATCCCTTCTCTGTAGAAGTCATGCAAAGCAGTTTGGACTTCCAGCTGTCCATAGAAGAGATAGGGCTATCATCACTTCATCACTAACAAAATAACTACTGCTGAGCTCTTCTTCTTCTTGGACAAGAAGTAGTAGTCTTAGCGTTGGATGAGTTTGAATCTGCATTCCTGGTTGGAGCTATCGATACTGTGGGTTTGAGGACTGGAGCATAATCCTGTTGGGGGAACACTCCCCTTGTCAGCCTTCCATGCCAAGTCTTCATGATACCCTCCCAGTCTCAGAGATTAGAGTACTAGGCTCCTGTAATAGTCCATCTCAGAAAACAGAGGCATTTCCTCGCCTGTGGATCTCATTGATTTAGTTTGAACCCAGTGACTGTCAAGGGTTCCATTTGTTTTTTGTCTCTGATTGAAACAGGTGGAGTAAAGTCCAGCTATGCTTGTGAAGTGCTGGAAAAATCTGACTTTTCAAATATGTGAAGATAATTGTAGTAAATCTTTGTCTTGTTTGCCATCATATCAAAACAATACCGGTATGTTCAAGGTCAATGGAATCATGGAACATTTTTACTATGTGTACCTCAATGTTTCTTTGATAGTTTCTGAATAAAGCAACAGTTAAGCTTTAACTTATTGGAATTTTGAGGCAACAATGAATATATATAGTATTTATTGACTTGTACTTTGTATACTACCCTCTTTTGGTAATGCATTATATATCCATGTCTTCACTGTCGGAGCTGCAGGATACTGTCGAGATCTTTCATTCAATATGCCTTCAGTGCAGTTCAAGCCTTGGGTCATGCAGCCAGGTCAAAACACTGGAGGTAGGGATAGGGCAGATGATCTCTTGGATGTCCTTGTACAAAATAAGCACTTGAGTCAGTGAAACACAGATGCTGATTACAGTGAGCTCCTATACCAGATGGGAAGCACACATGTTGCACTGCAGCATGCAGCAGGTTTGCTTGGTACCTCAGTCGCAGGGATGGAATGCAGCTTATAACATGCTTTGTCCTTCTACTAAGCCCCCAAATGACAGTGTCTCGAACAACTACGTTGCGACAGGACCAATTTTTTGGATAACTGGTGGCGTGTTGCTCAACACAGTTAAATAATTATCAGTTAAAGAATCAAATCTGGGGACGTGTTTTGTAAAAGTGTATGTTTTCCTATATACAGTATATGATAGTGTATTTATGTTCCTATTTAGACTACTTGCTCTTGCAGAAATGTCAGTATTCAATGTTTTCTGACAATCTATTTACATTTTGTGATATTAAATTGATTTGTGTGATTTGATACACTAATATGTGATGTAAATATGGTCATAAAGACACAACACAACACCAAAAAAACAATGAGAGACTGATCAGGTCTAGGATTAGAAATAGTAATTCATTGGGTTAAATTTCAGCAACATTTTCGTTATTACCATGTAATGGAAAATTAGGTTTCTCAGAACTTTCTCATTTAGCACTAATCAAACTTGAAAATGCTGACAAAGGTTTGCAACCTTAAAATAATGTTAAAATTCTTCTTGAAGGAAAAGTTATTACATGAGGAGGAGAGTTAGATGATATCACTTTCATGTTGAGTATGAGGCAGGAGCCAGCAGCTGGTTAGCTTATGTTAGCATAATGACTGGAACAAGGGATAAACTGTGCCTGGAGTTTGGTGGAGCAAGGCACACAACAAATAGCGACATGAAATTCCTGTTAAACCACAACACGGTCATTTTATACTTAGGCTTGTGTGTGGATTAAGCAAATGAGATATGACCCGTTAGAGAGTTCCCACTGGCAGGAAACATATTTAAACATATTTGATACACACACACACACACACACACACACACACACACACACACACACACACACACACACACACACACACACACACACATATACGGTATATACATATATATGTGTATGTATATATATATATATATATATATATATATATATATATATATACATACATATACATATACACACACACATGTTTATATGGTTTTATGGTTTTTACGATTTTACACACACATATATATATACTGTATATATATATACACACACATATACTGTATATATATGTGTGTGTGTGTGTGTGTGTGTGTGTGTGTGTGTGTGTGTGTGTGTGTGTGTGTGTGTGTGTGTGTGTGTGTGTGTGTGTGTGTGTGTGTGTGTGTGTGTGTGTGTGTGTGTGTGTGAGCGCCCTCGCGCGATTGCGCATCAACAATTGCTCTTTTAACAGGTGCCTTTCCCTTTAATGTTAACTCCTTTCCCAATCTCATGATTTGCTAACACAGAGTCGTTAAGTCACCACTTTTTGTCTTGATTTTTGACTACATTGGGTGCGCTTGATTTATAATACTAATACATTTCTTTTCATATGTTTGGTATGAAGTCTGATATTATTGTTTTATCGTGGAATTTCCACAGGCTCCCACTAGTGTATATACTGTATATGAATATACATATTCTATTTAGAGAGCATCTTATATTCTTATAATGTAGAATCAAACAGGTTTTTCTTTTTTTTTTTTTTTTACGATTTTACAGTAATGGAGCCCTTGTTCAGATGCTGAGGTAAGTAAATCAACCACAATGGATAATTTACAAAACCTTTTTAACAGTTTAATTGGGAAAAAAAGCACAGGAACACTATTTTTATATGTAATCTCAACAAATTCATCAAGTTTGCAAACATACAGCATACCTATGTTGAATCTGATGCCAGTGACATGTTGGAACAGGAGCCATGAATGATGAGTGTAGTGCATAAAGTTAAAGAAACACCTGATATCACCGTTACACAGGTAAAGAGGTTCATTTGTCACAGCTGATGGTTTCATCATTTGGAATGGAAGGGGAATCATGGAAAGAATCAGTCACTCATAAAGGAAGGGGTGAGGATCACCCTATGACTACTACTATCTATGACTACTATTGTTAACAAAAATAAGTAATAAGTAAATAAGTAATAATAAAAATAATTTCCCCATTGGGGATTAATAGCGAGGACTTTAATCTTTGATCTTTAAACATACTCTCTGGAAAAAAATAACTGACTACATTTTCATTTGTGTTTTACCTCCTACACCTCTCTTCATATCTATTTTTCAAAATTTTTTACACACCAAGGTAACAAAAATGGGACTGTGTCAGGACAAAATGAGATTGGGAGATGACTAATGGAACTTTCTTGAAGTTTGTGGGTGTCTGGATGATGTTAGGGTTATGAAGCAGACTCAGCACTCATTGTGCTGACAGCATGCGGCCTTGTCTGATAAGACAAGCCTGCTGTTTGCCTGGGCGGCCCTGAGCAGCTCTCCTGACGCCTGCTGCAGGGGAGAGTGTCAAAAGCCACATAGATATAATCTGTCCAACACTTCCTGCTGTGAATGCGGACATGCCCTCACCTGAGCTGTGTTTATGAGTTCTAGAAACACTACAGTACTCAGATCTATATTCAATTACTTTGGCTTTGAAATTTGGTCCTTCAAAATAAAATAAAGAATAAAATATTAGAATTCTGAATTCAAAACTATCAGTTGCCATTCAGCACCTTAACTGATTTATTTTTTTGTCCGTTTGTTTTAGAAAACCCTCACATTTCAGGGCTTCCTTTGCAAGCCGTCACTATCAGTGCTTCATCTTGAAAGACTACCTGTCAAAAGTCTCGATTTCATCCATGACCAGCTTTATCAGCTTGCAGAAAAAAAAGACAGATTAATCTACTGTTTATTTAGCTTGCCATGACAATCTGTCTCCAGCTCAGCAGAGTGATATTGGATCCTTTCTTCAAGTACATGCCAGTAATGTCACACTGAATCTTACTTGTCAGGCGTCTTTGTGTCCAGTTTCATTCATTCAGTGACTAGGGTCTCGCAGAGGGAGCTTCAACACCTTGTTTAGCAACATTACAAGCAGACAAGCAGGTCAAGGGTCAAAGACACTCATCGCTGAGGAACATAGGAGACACTGATAGGAAGATGAAGCAACAGGATGGAACACAGTGGTCATGAGAAATATTTTTGCTTGTTGTTTCTTCTGCGGTGGTAGTCTTTCCTCATGATCCTGCCACCAAAATAATAACTTTTAAAATGACAGCAGCCCCTTGATCCCTTTATAGAACTCTTAATATTCCAGGTCTTTCAACTCATCCTAAGCTGTGATTGAAATGGTGTACTTTCATAGTCTTATCGGGACTTAACTTGGATTTTACAAGGAAAGTGTCTTTAAAAATAGACACCAGGGTTACACAGAAACCTCAATTTACATTGGCTCCTCAAGCAAATTGCACTCGGTAACTACCCTGTTGAGGGGCATTATGTGTAATGTAGGATGTGTTATTTTACAAGTTTGAGTCATACTTCAGAATGAAAGTTTCAAACACCAGTGTCTACTGCTTTGATTTTAACCATTCCTTCATTTAGTCTGTCCCTTAGCTTTTAGAAAATGTAATATTAAATTTGTGGCATACTTTGAAACCACACATATAAAACGACAGTTGTGATTGTATTTTAAGTCTGCTTCACAATAAGGTTTGGAACTTTTCATAGCGGCCGCAGGAATATGGTCAAAATTCAGAGCAGAGCATTTGGGATTCTATAGTAAGTGCTCTGAACTCAGATTACCACATGCCCTTGGAAAACACTACAGCCTGTTGGATGCAGTTCAATAATACACACATGTAAAACATTTCTTGTGTCTTGGCTATCCAGGTAAAGCACATGCTTATATGTTTTTGACATCTTTGAACATTTTTTCAGGTTTAGTCTCTTCCGTTCCTTTACATACAATCAGATCAACAACCAACCTGGTGGCCTGTTGAGAGCATGCTTACACACACATCCCCTAATGATTCCTTCTGCAGCCCAGTTGCCTGGAGAATCAATTCACAGTTGCTTACTTGAGGATGAGCAGATTGACTGTCACTTGAAGACAACACAGAGACTGAATCCAGTGGAGGTCCAGAGAACCGTTTGAACAATAAGAGACCTAATCCAACTTAGGCAGCATGCAATGACAATTTCTGTTCAGGGGAAAATGTTTTCAAGATCCTTGCCTCAGTTGCCAACGTTAACAAGGAGCTACGCCATGTTACCTAACATTAGCCAGGCATCAGCCCACTCACTGCAGTGCACGGTGTTGTCAGAGCAGAAGACTCAGGGTGCTGTCACCCTCAATGACTCCATGATTAGGCTTAAACCTTTTGGAGCACACTCTTTGGCTGAACGTTGTTTTGACATGGCTTCTAATGCCTTTCCTCTAGGTAGCTGACCAGTTCTGGTTCAGAGCTCAGCTCAGAAGGAGAAAAACTGCAGCATGAGGATTCTCACCTGCTGCAGAGACAGCTGCTACATGAGACTTGTTTGCTGTCTCCTGTACAGTAGTAGAGATACTGAAATGAAAATGAAGACGATGACTGAAACATATCACCCTAAACACACTCCTATGTCATTGTGTGTGAGACACGCAGTAGAATTGAGGGATCCTGTTGCAGACCTCCATGATCAAGGAAGGATAGGTTCATTCAGTAGGGGGTCTTTTAAAAGCTGGGACTTCAACTTGGCCAATAAAAATATCATCTAATTTGCAGAATTTCAATTTTTGACATTGAACAGACATTCTTCCAGTTTCGAACATTTCCTTCAACCAAGCATTACATAAGCGTGTGCTGTCCGATGGAACATCAGCTTTTAAAATGAAGTGTGATAATAATAGAGTCAGATTTATGAGCTGATCCAGACTGGGTCCTTTTTTTGTATAAACACACCCCTCAAATAGCAGGATCTGAATCTAAAAGTCATAAACAGCACAGCAGGTTCAGGCAGCAGATTGCCCTCCAGGTAAAGTGGATAACATAAATTTGTTGTAACATTTTTATCGTGGGATATGGCTTCGTCTGGCATGAGCTTTTTTATTTTAAATTGAGAGCATGTTGAGTTTGTAAATTAATTAGTTGTAGACCTATCTGTGAATATTCTCCACTACTTTGAAATTCAACAACATTTCGATTCGCCGGAACACATGAGTGATAATGGTGGTAATTGCAGTTACAGTATCTTATTTATGTATTATTAAAAAATTATACAGATGTCAGAATTCAGGTTGAAATGACACATCTAACAATGTTCTGGGCAGAGAGATCACCAAAAGTGACAAGTCAAGAAGAGCACCTCCTATATCACAGCCCATTCACACGAAGTGTAGTTTTAGTGGACCTATTCTAACACATTATAAAAGTAAGAAGGAGTCAAAAACAGAAGTGAATTCCATTGCAATTTGTGCTGGATATGTGTGTATCATAGTGCATCCAGTCTCTTCCTCAACACTGAAAAAAATTGCTCATGCAAATAGTATTAAAAACGTGGTGTAAGGGTAAACCCCTTTCACCAGCAGGATAAGCACAAAAAATATGTGTCATCTTGTCATGTGACCACACGCCCTTCCAATATATGGAAATAAGTAAGCATACAGTCTCCTATCTCTTTAGCAGAGTTTGTCTGACAGAACATGGATAAAATGTTAAACCTATGGGCAGAATTATTTGTGTTCATCACTTTGAGCCATCCCTATAATAAAGTATATAGTATCTATAACAGTAATTCTTTGTTTTATTTTACTGTTTTTAATTACTGCAAACTGCTCTGTCCTTCTATAACCTTTTAATATTTAAAACTGCAGTGACCTCCTAATAATAGCAGCAACAATTTGCAGAGACTATCACTATTTCACTTTGCCAGACGAGACTTAAAAGGCCAGTGTAAGAATGTGAGCTCTCTGGAGAACTGGCTCGGAGTTACATGCGCATGTGTTGAGAATGGAGTGCAGTGAGTCATAAACCCATGTGAATATACAAATAAACTTAATCTTAAATAAATAACAGCATGATAAACTGGACTAAGCACACTGTAAAGCGAACTACAGGAAGCTAAGCTAATGCAAACATTGGCAGGCAATGGCTGGAGATAAGGCTGATTTGATATGGTGCGCACACAGACCGAAGGCCCTCTGATGTGTGTGTGTGTGTGTGTGTGTGTGTGTGTGTGTGTGTGTGTGTGTGTGTGTGTGTGTGTGTGTGTGTTGCCCTGCAGATAAAAGCAGACCACTGTAAGGTAACTGCAGTCTGACACCGCCGAGAGTTATTCTCTTTGTCAAACACGTTTCTGTTGACTTGCTTGTTTGTTTATTGGTGGCTTGATGCTTTGGAATTCGGGGTCTGATCCTACGCTTACAGTAAATCCTGCAACAAATCAGATTTTTTTTTCTGGTTTCCTGTGTTTGGTTCTTTGTCTGGACATCACAGTTAAAGATCAAGAAAGATAATACATATTACTATTATAAGGCCATTCATTTACGATACCTGAAGTTGACAATAAGAGACTATAAATTGTATGCCTGTGGCTTGCACATTGTAGAGATCTTATGGTTATGGAGTTTCCCTAAACATTTGCAGACGTGTTCAAACCCAGAGTTTCTGTATAGGGACAGGCTGTGCATTTGATTTAAATACTTTGAAATGCTAAACTGTACCAAAACAAAATTCACAAATTATCAAGCAGAAATTTTCTCTGACTCTCCAGGAAATCATATCATAACCACTGTCGTCCCAAAGGAATAGCGGCTAAGCTGTGCATTACTGCCATCTACTGGTCATGGAGGGTGAAAAATTAACTGCACACATCACTGCTCCAGTGTGAATGTTATCAAAGCTCAGATTTTAAATCAGCTCAAGTATAGCTACCGTCTTTTTTAATTTTTGTTAGGTACAAGAACAATTTGATCATCTTTGTTTTTATTTTTATCCATTTATATATTCTTGCTCACATGAACTAACTGCTCTAGTCATGAGACAGTATTGGTCTGTCTCTGAGAGAATATAGTGTGTACATGCATGTTCCTTTTCAGCTGAGACACCTGCCCATTGAAGCATTGCAAAGCAACAATTACAATGATTCTGATTGTACTTTATCTGATCACGCCACCGCACCTTTTCTGTAGCCACGGCTTGAAGCGCTTAAGTTCCTTTGTGGTTTAATTGTTGTATATCAAACATCAATAATGGCTGCAGCTGGTATGTAGCTGTGTCTACAGTGCAATATCTGACAAACATAGAACTATCACAAAAGAAGAAGCACAATGGGGAAAGCAAAGACTATCTGTTTCACCATCATTGCTCAAACAGAGCTCCAAATGTAAGAAAATACTGAGTGGCAGCCGGGAGATAAACACACACTTAAAAGCAGCACATTGATACACTGTATCCGCTGTCAGAACAATTCACCTGCCGCCATCTCTCAGCGACCCCATTCACGGCTTCGCCGTCTCCTTTCTTCCAGCGCAAATTGACATGTCATCACTTGACTATATTGATCAAACCTCAGGTGCAAGGTGGAGGTTTCTGTTGGACACCTAACTTAACTTTGTTTTTTTTTAAGTGTTTTAAAGTATCCCTGTTTCCTCAGTGAGGTTCCCTGACTCTTTGGAGTTCATTGTGAGTAAACATGAGCCTGAATGATGCTGCAGGCTACTTTAGAATAGAACACAAAACTGGCTTTAACTGTAGCTAGCTGGCTTTCAGTGCCATACAAACAGAGCTAATGTGATCCTGGTTAACCCCAGTACCCACAGTGGTCACACTAGTGTTGTCTGCTGACAGCTCCTGTTAAGACTCCATTGTGTGGACATGGACATGGAGGACAAGAGAAGAGATGGTTAATAGCACAAAGGGAACATTGGTACACTCTTCCCTCCTCTGGCTCATCACTGCTGCCTTTTCTTCAGACCGCTGCCTTGTCCATTATCCTGCGTAAATTAGGATCTTCAGCCTTCTCCGCAGCTCCTGAGGTCTGAAGATGGTGGGGAGTCCGGGAAGAAGGCCTCACCAAATCCTGAGCCACCAAAGACAGGTGCAGGCCAAGATATGAGAGGCCCATAATGGTGCTGACAGACATCTTACTCTCAGAGACTGGATAAAGCTCAGAGGCTTCCTCAGTTCCACTTGTCCTCTGGCCCTTTGTCTCAGACTAAATGCAGCGGCAAAAGCTTTTTTGTACCTTGTCACCATGCAGATGTTCAAAGACGGGGAAAAAACCATGAATTAAGGATACACCTGTTTCCTCCAGAAAGTGATTCCCCTTTTCCATCATTAAATTATAAACTTAACTAAACTAAACTAAACTAAACTTACTAAGTTATAGTAATGTCCATGGTTCTATTGTCTTTTTTACTTTTTGTTTTTAATTCTCTGTCAAAATAGAATTCACTTTTAAAGTGAATATAGTCAAACCAATCAAAATGGATGATGATTTAAGGTGAAGTTGGTCACCTCCAGATGACACTTTTTGTGTATTTGAATTAGTGAACAGGTCATGCATTTGTTTTGGTCTGTGATGCTTTTGTCTCTGAGTGATAAAACACTAATGGCAGTGAATGTCATACATTTAACCATTCAAATCTTCTGTATCTTAAATTGATTTTTTGCTTCACTTTATGTTTTGCTACACGTTGCAAATGTTGCATGTGTATTCTTAGACTCAGCAGAGGACGACCTCATCCTGGAGGTGGCGTTAATAATTGGAACAGTTTCCACTGATGCCGACTGTGCCGCCATGTTGGTTAAATCTGGCATTATTCCTGTTCTTACGACTGAAAGCTACTGTCAGGTAAGTTGAAACTCTGAGCTTGTTCAAGATGTTGTGTTTTAGATCCTCTCTCTTACACACACACACACACACACACACACACACACACACACACACACACACACACACACACACACACACACACACACACACACACACACACAGTTTTTTCCGGGCTTTTTACTGTTGTTTTTTATGTTCAGAATGCTCTTGTGTGTTTCGTGGCTATTTTGTTCACTGTAAGCTTTTTCTGTTCTATCATATTATAAACAGTATTTTTACTGTACCTCCTGTAATAAACTGTAAAGGAAAAAACGGATTTACTTTTTACTTTTTACTTTTGATTGTAAAAATTGCATGTGGACATAAAGTTCCCAACCAAGACACTTTGTGTACAATTTGCATGCAAATACCATTAAAACTGAAACATAAAAGTCTATGTAATTTTTCAAATGTCAACGATACCCAGTATTTTGAAACCTGGTGTACTTTGATTGACTGCATGTACCGTATGAAGTGAAAACAAACATTATTGTTTGACAAAGTAATTTCATTTTGACTCGAATATCCAGTGTTTTGGTAAAGTGTGTGTACAGAAAAAGATGTAATCTATTTTGAAATGAAGAGTTAATGTTTATTTAACAAAATGTGTTTTTGAGAAGAAAATTAACCATTTGCTCAATTGTGCTTCGTAGGTGTGAGTCTGTGTTAATAGTTTTGAAAATGTGACTGCTGTTTGGAAAAATGCTTGTTAGCGACTGAAAAAAAAAAGTAAAGTGCTGAGTGATAGATGTACATTGGGACACTTTTTTTATTTGTTTCTCCAAGACCTGATATTAAATTAATTTAATAAATTGAATGCAAGAATTATCTCTAAATATATTTCAAAGAAATAAAGGCATATGAAAGTCTACTCATGGAGGACTCAGCTTAATAACTATCTTTTTTTTTTTTTGTTTGTTCAATGTAGCCCGGCACGAGGATGATGACTGTGTGTCAGATTGTCTACGTCTTTTATCAGATGCTGTTTCACAAATCCATGTGAGACGTCATCATCAAAAACACCCGTATCCATCCCAAAGTTATGATGTCTATTTTAAAATTTATAAACAAATATCTTTGTGTGAGTCACAGGTCTGAAAAAGTACACTTCATCTAAAAAATATCAGTCATCCTATCCTCTGCTTTCCCAATGCTGAAAAGAAAAAGATCCTCATTCCGTAAAACATTTCATGGAACAATGGGAGGATTACATAACAAAAATAAGACACAAACAAACAACTTGTATGATGTAACAAGTCTACAGAAGCACCAATATCAAACTGCTTTCAACAGGTTTTTTTTAAACATTATTTAATATAACGCTTTCTCCATTCTGCACTGTGTGCTGCATCTTTCCATTTACAGATAAACATAGTTATAGAGATGGAAAATACCATACAATCGGTCTAGTCCAGCACCACATGTCTGACTTTTTTCAGGTTAAGCCCCTTGTTCAAACAGAGTTTACAGGAACAATATAAATTAAATAAGTGTTAAGTAAATTTTTTAGTGTGTTTATTTCTAGGGGAATGCTACAGAACTGTTTCTGGGAAGCTCTAGAGATAATTTGTCAACAAAGAAACTAACCTTATTTTCTTTCAGCATGGTGTAGAAATGTCTGAATTTTAATATTTGTTTCCTCTCAAGTGAAGCAAGAATGTAATCATCACCGATGAAGAATTATTTTCTTTAACCCTCTCTCCAGAGGCTCCAGCCGACCTGATAGACCTGATGCATGACAAGAATATTGAGATCAGGAACATGTGTTACAAAACCCTTGATATAGTTGCTGTAAGTAAACTGGACTGATGCACACACAGGGCAACAACTGCAACTGTAGCTTTAACTGTTTGCTCTCTGTGTCTGAATGATGCTGTAACATTTAAAGTACATCTATCTTACCTGATCTTATCTCTTATCTTATGTACCTGTTCCACTCACCACGTCATTCTTGTTCTCCAAGAAAATGGAAAGCTTTTTGAGGAAAGAGATTGCCAGGATCACCAGCTCCTCTTTATCCCTGTCAAGAACTTTGACCAGAAGACCAACAATGCTTTTATCCCTCATCTTCCGCTCCATTCTACGGTCTTCAGCAACATTCAACAAGAGGGATAGAGACACTGGAAGAAACCAAATGAGATAGAGGACAAATTATAAGGAAAAAGACCATTACTGTACTCATTCTTCAATGTAGCCGCAAAAGGACACAAGCCAGTGTCTTATTGTGCCAGTTCCAAGCCCGGATAAATACAGAGGGTTGCGTCAGGAAGGGAATCCGGCGTAAAACTTTTGCCAAATCAAACATGCGAATCAAACCTATGACTTCCATACCGGATTGGTTGAGGCCCGGGTTAACAACGACCGCCATCGGCGCTGTTCACCTACAGGGTGCTGGTGGAAATTGGATTACTGTTGGTCGGAGAAGGAGAGGAGGAAATTTGCGTTCTTAGGAGGAGAGAGAACAGAAATGCCAAGAGTATAGGACTCAGATGAGGGACGTTGAATGCTAGAACTATGAAAGGAAAAGGTAGAAAGTTGGTTGACATGATGCAGAGGAGGAAAGTACATACTGTGTGTCCAGGAGACCAGGTGGAAAGGTAGCAAGGCTAGAAGTTTAGGAGCAGGGTTCAAGTTGTTCTATCATGGAGTAGATAGGAAAAGAAATGGAGTCGGAGTTATCTTGAAGGAGGAGTTTGTTAGGAATGCCCTGGAGGTAAAAAGAGTGTCAGATAGAATGATGAGTCTGAAGCTAGAAATAGAAGGTGTGATGTTTAATGTTGTTAGTGGGTATGCTCCACAGGCAGAATGTGAGCTGGAGAAGAAGGAGAATTCTGGTTGGACTTTGATGAAGTGATGCAGAGCATACCCAGAAGTGAGAGAGTTGTCATTGGAGCAGACTTCAATGGACATGTTGGTGCATGTAACAGAGGTGATGAAGAGGTGATGGGCAGATTCGGTATCCAGGAGAGGAATGCAGAAGGACAGATGGTAGTTGACTGCAAAAAGGATGGAAATGGCTACAGTGAATACTTTCTTCCAGAAGAGGCGAGAACATAGGGTGACCTATAAGAGTGGTGGTAGGAGCACACAGGTAGACTATATTTTGTGTAGATGGTGTAATCTGAAGGAGATCAGTGACTACAAAGTAGTGGTAGGTGAGAGTGTAGCCAAACAGCATAGGATGGTGGTGTGTAGGATGACTCTGGTGGTGAGGAAGATGAAGAGGACAAAGGCAGAGCAGAGGACAAAATGGTGGAAGCTGAAAAGGGAAAAATGTTGCATGATTTTTTGGAAGGAGTTAAGACAGGCTCTGGGTGGTCAGGAGGTGCTTCCAGATGACTGGACAACTACAGCTAATGTGATCAGGGAGACAGGTAGGAGAGTACTTGGTGTGTCATCTGGAAGGAAAGTAGATAAGGAGACTTGGTGGTTGAATGAGGAGGTACAGGAGTGTATACAGAGAAAGAGGTTAGCTAAGAAGAAGTGGGACACTGAGAGGACTGAGGAGAGTGGACAGGAGTACAGGGAGATGCAGCGTAAGGTGAAGGTAGAGGTAGCAAAGGCCAAACAAGGGGCTTATGATGACTTGTATGCTAGGTTGGGCAGTAAGGAGGGTGAGACTGATCTATACAGGTTGGCAAGACAGAGAGACAGAGATGGGAAGGACGTGCAGCAGGTTAGGGTGATTAAGGATAGGGATGGAAGTCTATTGACAGGTGCTTGTAGTGTGATGGGAAGATGGAAAGAGTACATTGAAGAGTTGATGAACGTGGAAAATGAAAGAGAACAAAGACTAGAAGAGGTGGCTGTTGTGGACCAGGAAGTAGCAAAGATTAGTCAGGATGAAGTGAGGAGGGCATTGAAGAGGATGAAGAGTGGAGAGGCAGTCGGTCCTGATGATATACCTGTAGAGGTTTGGAAGTGCCTAGGAGGGGTGGCAGTAGAGTTTCTGACTGGTTTGTTCAACAGGATCTTAGATAGTGAGAAGATGCCAGAGGAATGGAGAAGTGTGCTGGTGCCCATTTTTAAGAACAAGGGAGATGTGCAGAGTTGTGGCAACTACAGAGAAATAAAGCTGATGAGCCATACAATGAAGTTATGGGAGAGAGTAGTGGAAGCTAGACTAAGGGCAGAAGTGAGCATTTGTGAGCAGTAGTATGGTTTCATGCCAAAAAAGAGTACTACAGATGCAGTTTTTGCTTTGAGGATGTTGATAGAGAAGTACAGAATAGGCCAAATGGAGCTGCATTGTGTTTTTGTAGATCTGGAGAAAGCTTATGACAGGGTATCCAGAGAGGAAATGTGATATTGTATGAGGAAGTCTGGAGTGGCAGAGAAGTATGTTAGAGCAGTGCAGGGCATGTATGAGGACTGTAAGACAGTGGTGAGGTGTGCTGTAGGTGTGACAGAGGAGTTTAAGGTGGAGGTGGGACTGCATCAGGGATCAGCTCTGAGCCCCTTCTTGTTCGCTATGGTGATGGACAGGCTGACAGGCGAGGTTAGACAGGAATTTCCATGGACTATGATGTTTGCAGATGACATTGTGATCTGCAGTGAGAGCAGGGAAGAGGTGGAGGAGAAGCTAGAGAGGTGGAGGTTTGTCTTGGAAAGGAGAGGAATGAAGGTTAGCCGTAGTAAGACAGAGTACATGTGTGTGAATGAGAGGGACCCAAGTGGAAGAGTGAGGAGACAGGGAGAAGAGATCAAGAAGGTGGAGGATTTTATGTTATTAGGGTCAACAGTCCAGAGCAATGGAGAGTGTGGAAAAAAGGTGAAGAAGCGTGGGGGAAAGTGTCAGGTGTGATTGTGTGATAGAAGAGTTTCAGCTGAAATGAAAGGAAAACTGTACAAAACTGTGGTGAGACCAGCGATGTTGTTTGGTCTAGAGACAGTGTCACTGAGGAAAAGACAGGAGACAGAGCTGGAGGTAGCGGAGATGAAGATGCTGAGGTTCTCTCTTGGAGTGACCAGGAAGGATAGGATCAGGAGGGAAACTGGTTCAAGACCCATGTGGACTTAAAAGTTTGGAGTGTGATTTGGCAGTGGAGACTTGAGCACTGCCAATGAACACAATCAAAGTTGCTCATTGGGTGCAGCCTGCCGCTCTTCCTCTCACTGTTGTCTGCATTCATACAGGGCCCTTGTATGTGCATGTTGTAAAGGGCCTGTACATACAGTGTGTGTGTGTGTGTGTGTGTGTGTGTGTGTGTGTGTGTGTGTGTGTGTGTGTGTGTGTGTGTGTGTGTGTGTGTGTGTGTGTGTGTGTGTGTGTGTGTGAAAAATAGGCCCTTGTATGTGCATGTTGTAAAGGGCCTGTACATACAGTGTGTGTGTGTGTGTGTGTGTGTGTGTGTGTGTGTGTGTGTGTGTGTGTCTGTGTGTGTGTGTGTGTGTGTGTGTGTGTGTGTGTGTGTGTCTGTGTGTGTGTGTGTGTGTGTGTGAAAAATAGGCTGGAGTGAAGCAGTAATTTTCTTAAGGGGATTAATAAAGTACATTTTTTCTTTCTTATGAAATATTGATAATTCTTTGAAAGAAAAACTCATTCTGAGAAACTGAGGAGATGATGTGTCAACAAAAATGCACTTGTATCCAGTATAAAAATTTTGCTGATACACAGAGCAGTGAGCATTTCACAGGAGGGCGTACCTTGGATCAGCAGTTCGTGTTTGGCCAGAAACTTTTTCATCACCTTGTTGTGGTCTCTTCTCAGTGAACTATCCTCTGGTGCTGACTCATGTGCACAAAAGACATTGTCAAGGAATTCATGTTGTCATATTATTCAAAAACCATGAAGTAAGTCAGGTAATGTCTTGCAGCTCCAGCAAGAGAAGTAAATGAGCTAAAAGGATACAAGCTTTGCTTTTCTCGTGCAGGGCCTCGCACTTCACATCAAGTATCTCCAACTCATGTTCCACCACATTCAAACACAATGAACAATGATACAAACTGGAGGGAAGAACAAGATGGATGGGTGATGTAGAACAGTAACTGTAACTGATGGAATATGTGCCAATGTGTGTGTGTGTGTGTGTGTGTGTGTGTGTGTGTGTGTGTGTGTGTGTGTGTGTGTGTGTGTGTGCGTGTGTGAGAATGTGTGTGTGTGTATGTGTGTTTTTACTACCTGAGAAACAGGAGAAAATGTGAATAATGATGGTATAAGGTCTACACACTTTTCCCAAGTTTCCTTCAATACCCTCGTCAGAACATTTATAGCCGTTTCTACACACAGAGACAAACTTGTTTTAATGTGAGCATACAACCCCTCAATCTTCCTTCTGGTGCAAAGTAGTGCAGAGCAAGTGTCACCGCGTCTTTATTTCTATTATTAGGAGTTTTTTCTTGTTTGATAGCATCTTGTTCAACTTCAGTATTTGAACTTTATTCTTGAAATCTCCATTTTTTTTCTATCATCGTGATGCTAATACTCATCATAAGTGATCAGTTGCATCCCTCAAGAACCTGTGCCATGCATTTGAAATAATTTAATTAGGAACCTACTACCTGTGTACAGATCCAAGCGTAATACAAAAGTGGCGCCAGCAAAGTGAATTGTTAGGCATTAATTCAGATTGAACAAGGTCACAAAAGGGATTTCACAATACATTCACTAAAGATAGGCATTATTGCTGACAATGCTAGTTTGTAACAAACTTCTACAAACTGTTTCTTTACACTGAGTGTTTAATTCACAGAAAAAATATGGCAGAAAAGAGCCACATTTTAATCACTAATATATTTACATCAGCATGCAAATCGAGGTAAACGCATGTGGGCTGTTTGCAAAATATCAGGATGAGCAGATAGAACTGATTTCTACCATTGTGTAGCAGCTCATCAAGATTATCAGGGTTGCTGGCAAGTTGCCTTTGATCATCTCTGGGATGCCTTCGTAGAGCAGCTTGACATACTTATTCATCTTGATTATGTTTGACTACATACACATACAAAAACCATGTCAAAATGCTACACAGTAATAACAAGACCCACCGTCAAAATTAAATTGACTGAAATTCAGTTTGACATTTTGAAGATTTACTCCTTAATCTTTTAAGGCGTGAGCTTTTATAGTAAGCTTTGTATATATATATATATGGTAATAACACCATATATATATATATATATATATATATATATATATATATATATATATATAAATATATATATATGTGTGTGTGTGTGTGTGTGTGTGTGTGTGTGTGTGTGTGTGTGTGTATATATGTATATATATACAGATACAGATACCACTCTTGTGGAGTGGTATCTGTGTGTCATCCTCAAGCTTGGGTCCTCTACCAGAGGCCTGGGAGTCTGAGGGTTCTGCGCAATATCTTAGCTGTTCCTAAAGACTGCGCTCTTCTGGACTGAGGCTTCAGATGTTGTTCCAGGAATCTCCTTGAGCCAATCTTCCAGTTTGGGGGTCACTGCCCCAAGTGCTCCTACTACCACGGGGACCACATTAACCTTGATCTTCCACATATGTTCCAGCTGTTCTTTCAACCCTTCACACTTCTCAATCTTTTCATGTTCCTTCTTCCTGATGTTGGCGTCAGCTGGAATCGCCACATCTATCACCACTGCTCTCTTCTGCTCTTTGTCCACCACCACTATTGCCAGTTTGTTAGCTGGCAGCTGTTTGTCAGTCTGGAAGCTGAAGTCCCACAGGATCTTATCCTTGTCATTCTCAACCAACTTTGGTGGTATGTCCCATTGGGATTTGGGTACTTCTAGTCCATACTGGGTACGGATGTTCCTGTACATATAAGCTGTCTCAGTACAACATGGAAGCTCTTGTCAGGCATCATGGCAGCTAAGATGAGTAGGCACATGGATCAATATATGAGTGGGACACAGAAAGGAGTTGGTAATAACACCAAGCACCAAGCACCAGCTACTGGTGGACAGAGCAGTACACAGAGACTGTAAGAATAGGCAGACCAACTTGTGCACCACCTGGATTGACTACCAGAAAGCCTATGACTCAATGCCACACACGTGGATACTGGAATGTCTGGAACTGTACAAGATCAACAGGACACTAAGAGCCTTCATCAATAACTCAATGGGGAAGTGGAAGACAACCCTGGAGACTAACTCCAAGCCAATTGCCCAAGTTAACATCAAGTGCGGCATATACCAAGGGGATGCACTATCACCACTGCTGTTCTGCATAGGCCTGAACCCCCTCAGTCACATCATCACAAAGAGTGGCTACGGATACTAATTCCGAAGCGGGACAACAATCAGCCATCTCCTCTACATGGATGACCCCAAGCTGTATGCCAGGAATGAGCGAGAAATTGAGTCACTGATCCACACCACCAGGATCTACAACGACGACATAGGGATGTCATTCGGATTAGACAAATGTGGCCGGATGGTATCAAGAAGAGGCAAGATGATCAGAACTGAAGGGGTCAACCTACCAGGGGGCAGGATAGAAGACATCAAGGACAGCTACAAATACCTTGGAATCCCACAGGCTAATGGCAACCATGAGGAGGCCGCAAGGAAGTCATCCACAGCCAAATACCTCCAGAGAGTAAGGCAAGTCCTGAGAAGTCAGTTGAATGGCAAGAACAAGGTCCGAGCCATCAACATGTATGCACTGCCGGTCATCAGATACCCCGCTGGGATCATAAGCTGGCCAAAGGAGGAGATGGAAGCCACAGATATCAAGACTAGAAAGCTCCTCACCATGCATGGAGGGTTTCACCCCAAGTCCTGCATCCTGAGGCTGTACACTAAGCGGAAAGAGGGAGGCCGAGGACTAGTGAGCATCAGGGCCACTGTCCAGGATGAGACATCAAAAATCCAAGAGTACATCAGGAAGATGGCCCCAACAGATGAACTGCTCAGTGAATGCCTTAGACAGCAGAAGCCTGAGGAGGAAGAGGAGGAGGAGGAGACAACATGGAGGGACAAGCCCCTACACGGCATGTACCACCGTCAGATAGAAGAAGTGGCTGATATCAAGAAGACCTACCAATGGCTGAATAAAGCTGGACTGACAGACAGCACAGAGGCACTGATCATGGCAGCACAAGAACAGGCCCTAAGTACAAGGGCAATAGAGGCCAATATCTACCACAGTAGATCTGACCCAAGGTGCAGGCTATGTAAAGAAGCCCCATAGTCAGTCCAGCATGTGGTAGCAGGGTGTAAGATGCTTGCCAGCTCAGCATACATGGAAAGGCACAACCAAGTAGCTGTGATAGTGTACAGGAACATCTGTACCCGGTATGGACTAGAAGTACCCAAATCCCAATGGGACATACCACCGAAGGTGGTTGAGAACGGCAAGGCTAAGATCCTGTGGGACTTCAGCTTCCAGACCGACAAACAGCTACTGGCTAACAAACCGGACATAGTGGTGATGGACAAAGAGCAGAAGAGAGCAGTGGTGATAGATGTGGTGATTCCAGCTGATGCCAACACCAGGAAGAAGGAACACGAAAAGATTGAGAAATATCAAGGGTTGAAAGAACAGCTGGAACAGATGTGGAAGATCAAGGTTAATGTGGTCCCCGTGGTAGTAGGAGCACTTGGGGCAGTGACCCCCAAACTGGAAGAGTGGCTCCAGCAGATTCCTGGAACAACATCTGAAGCCTCAGTCCAGAAGAGCGCAGTCCTAGGAACAGCTAAGGTACTGCGCAGAACCCTCAGACTCCCAGGCCTCTGGTAGAGGACCCGAGCTTGAGGATGACACACAGATACCACCCTGACAGGGTGAGAGGGACATTTTATATATATATACATTTTCTGCTGCTTCATCCGCCGTAGCGGGTCACGGGGAGCTGGAGCCTATCTCAGCTGGCATAGTGTGTGTGTGTGTATCTATCATATATATATATATATATATATATATATATATATATATATATATATATATATATATATATATATATATATATATATATATATATATATATGCTGATAATTACCTGTTCTGCATATAGTAAAGGAGGTGCTCCACCTTAGGCAAACGGGGAGCAGGAATGAGATTACACTTCTCCACCAATTCTTTGGCCAAAGCCTCCACATTTGTACTGGGAGAGAGATTTGTCACCTGTACACTGGAAGAAGAAAGGACAAGCAATACGTTGAAAGATGGATCTCAAGGAGTAACACAATGGATATATGGAGCACTCTCACAAATAATCAGATTCAAACAATTATTTTAAATAAAAGAGGAGGTAGGTTAGACGACTAGAACTCTAGGATTAGTGCAAGGAGGGGGAGATAAATTAAACAGAAACCCAATGCACAAATGGCTGTATGAATTAAGAGACTTGCAATGCCGCATTTCAAGTAGACATAGAACAAGTAATGCAGTGGAGTAACAGCCGAGTTTAGTTACATCTGTTGTGCATCCATGCTGTCAGCAACAATATCATCTCTGCTTTTGTCCACTATCGATGCCATCACCCCATAGTGGACTACGAGGGCTTGTTCTGTGGGATGGACATCTAGACAGCTAACAGCCAATTTCCTTTGGGGGATGACGAACATATAAAGGAGCAAGGGAAAAAAATTAATCTTTGATAATGCTTTATGTAAGGGTACTGTACATGAGTTAAAATCTAAATTATAATTATGCTTGTCCCTTATTAGTTGGTTGGCAATCCTGTAACAAAGACCATAGATCAAAGCACAGTTTGCACATAGTTCCTACATTATGTCAATATAAACCAGGAAATTACAATTCCCCGTCATCTGTGACATTTGGCAATCACAGAGTGTTCACAATAATTAAAGTTCCTTTATTTTTGAAGACAGTAATGTAGTAATATGCAAATGTGTTGATATGTAAAGTTCTGTTCAACATAATAGCAGTCCCAAATCACGAGCAATCACTGTCTTTGTGAGGATTTCAACTTCTACACTGCAAGGAAGTTTCTACAAGGTATAGAAAGTCAACAGACTCCACAGGCATGATACACATGCTGCTTATTCTGGATCTGAATAATTAACTGTTAAAAAAAGCAATGCTGAGTTCAATTAGTGAGGACAGTGATTATGTGAAAAAATAAGTGTTAAACAGTCGGCTCTTATTTAAGGTTTGTGGCAACTGACACTGCATATTTTGGCTGTGCATTTGTGCTTGAAAAACAGGGTGAAATTAGTTGTTCAAGACATTGTTCAAAAGAAGAGTGTTCTTTAATTAAGAAGTTAATAAAAGTGGTATCTTCCATTTTAAAATCCTTTAAAATGGCAAAGGCTCAGGAGGATCAAAGATTTAAGACTGCCTGTGAGAACAATCAGATGACATCTATGTGAAGCCAAGCTACCGCATAGGCCCATTGTTAAAAAAATAAAAAAAAGACTTGCTGAAGCAGTTACAATTTGCCTAAAAATAAATGGCACAATATTTTGGGGATGTTTCTCATACTGTGGTGTTTGCCCTATTTCTCACATGCCAGGGATCATGGATCAGTTTGACTACATCAGGGCACTGGAAAAAGTCATGCTGAAGAGGAAATGCTCTTGAAATGGGTGTTTCAACAAGGCAATGTACCAAACACATCAAGTAGCAAGCAAAATAATTCATTCATTCATCCTCAGTACCCGTTCGTGCCGGTGTCGTAGGTCGAGGGGTTGCTGGAGCCTATCCCAGAGGACTTTGGGCAAGATGCCAGGCAAACAAAATTCAAGTAAAGTGGCCAACACAATCCCCAAACCTTAATCCCATAGAAATTTTATAAATTGAAACAAAAAATGCAGGCATAAAATATTCTGAAAGTCGAACCTTAGTTTATACAGTACATTATTTAGTTTGTAAATAAAGATTTCAACACTACTATTTTCTCATATATCATGACTTTCTGTAAAATATAATAATTTTTATAGAATTTCATCAAGTTCTTCAATTTTCTCGATTTGAAACAGAATGTGCAGTATAGTGAAAACATGCCACGCAGAAAGACGTTGGTTTTGTGTCCTAATTCAAAGATATTTTCTCATATTTATCATAATGTGCACATAAGGCCAATTTTGGCTTAACATGACTGGAAAACAAACAAGCAGGTTTTAAAAACAATCCACGTTTGAGCAATGACCAATCGTCTCCACAATCAATAAGACTAAATTTCAAAAAACCTATACGGCTAGGTGTTTGTGAAACCCGTGTCGTTACAGCTGTGTATTAAATGGTGTTAAATTAGTCGGTTTAACAAATTAAATAGTTCAGTCACAACTGTTATACAGCCTTTCACACAGAGGTGTAAATATGTTCTCACAAGGCAAAAAAAATTGAATTTTAGCAGTTTTGGAGTGTATGTAAAACGTTTCATGTTTCATATCATGTTTACAAATTTAAATGAACAGTGTAGAGCAACAATGCAAAATGTTTGGAATGGTTTTTTTAAAAACTTTTGTTACATTCCATTTTGTTTTTGAACTAATGATACTGTGCTGATTTTGTACCTCATTACTCAATTATGACTTTATTGTATTTTATTGAAATTTAAAACTAATGTGGACATCATTTTTTTCTGAATCTACAACATATAAGAAGACAATTCTTTGTGTTACACTCATCAGGTCCCAAACAGCCAAGATATCAAAAGAGAAAAGAAAAAAAAAAGCATGCCAGGTAAGAGTTCGGGAGATTTAAAATATGTTACCGTTTCAGGGTTTTGGCAAAAACATGCATCTACCTAAATATAAATCTGATTCACCTTGATCACGTTTAAATGATTCCCAAACTATAGAGAGTAAACTCTAAGTAGAAAGACCAAAAGAAAGTAGAGAAAGGTCAGTGCCAACGACCTTTGATCTGACAAGCAGGGATTATCATTACCTTGTCTACAATCTACCCGAGTAATTTACATGCGTATATCAAACCCTTGATCTGGGTCCTAATCAAAGCCAGTGAACGGCACATGGCACATGTACAACGGCACATGCACAACGGCACATGCCACAGCAAGAAGGTTCCAGGTTCATTTCCTTTCGGTGTGGAGTTTACGTGTTCACCCTGTGTCTGATTGGGGTCTCTCCAGGTACACCGGCTTCCTCCCTCATCCCAAAAACATGAAACTTAGGTGAAGTGATCACAGCTACTGCCGAAGGTGTGATTGTATGCGTGAGTGTTGTGTGGCCTTGCAATGAGTCTCGCCATCTGAGAGACACTGGATACCCGGCAGACAGACACTTGGCTCTCCACTGATCTGAATCCCCAGGATATATATATATATATATATATATATATATCAATACACACACACACACACACACACACACACACACACACACACACACACACACACACACACACACACACACACACACACACACACACACACACACACACACACACACACACACACACCATGTAGTCTGTGATATGGATAATTTGTTCTGTAAATCTTTCTCTTGTCTGTCCCTGGAGAGGGATTGCTCTATGACTTGGCAGCAGTATAAAGTTATAGGTTGGTCCTATTAGGAGAATGTTAATAGAAGTAACACTCTTCATAATGAGCTTTCTATAACATTTAAAGTACAGCCTTTGTACTATATCCAAAATTCTGGTAAATAAAATGTTTTATGTCCTGTTCTGGGAGCCTTAATCAGGCTTTCTACATTGAAAAATGCTCAAGGTCACTGAGATCATAGAGACAAAGGCCTTTATGAAAGGAGTGGAAGCACTGTGTGCCAGGGATGACAGATGCCGAGATGTGATTGGGCTGTTCCTGGTCGGATGGGATTCGCTGTCAACAGGTCCCAATCAGAGTGGAAGGAAATGGCACAGAAAGGATACTTTGTTAGAGCCTCTGTTTGTGAAGCTGGGGGTAAAAACAAAACACAATCGACAGTTCTTTTTTCCCACCCCACTGGACCGTACCAGATTCTATGGGGGAAAATTAACTTGGGATTTAGATTTGTACTTTTACGCTTGTTGACTCATGCTGCAGCGTGGGTACATTGTTACAACCTTTAATGTTGCTGATGATGTAAATATGGCCTTCTACATCACTTTTGTGTCTCTGAATAGTATTTAATGACCGGAGCTATTTCCTGATGCAAATGTGTCATCGAGAGCCTTTCAGAGCAGCAGCATTCTGACCAGCGGGATGCAATCCCTATGAGACATTATTTATGTGAGGAGAATAGGGTCAAGGCAATTGAATGGAGGTACAGTATGCGTCACATAAAACTGATGATGCAGGATTGGATAAATAAAACCATGAACTGAACTCATGAAAAATGTTTCAAAGAATTGTAGAAAACAACGAAATTCCTTGAAAAAACTTATTTGACGTAATGAGAAATGACATTTACAAGAATTGAATTAAATTAAATTCATTTTTGATAGTTTTGTTTCCTTAAAACACAACATAAGAATAGAGAGAATGCGATCATGTCATCCAGGGTCAGTTGCTTTTCTGTTAGCTGAATAGAGTACTGTACTGGCAGCATGGTGGTGCAGTGGATAGTGCTGTTGCCTCACAAGAAAGTCCTTGGTTCAACTCACCCATGACCCGAATTTGGTGAAGTGGATAAAGATGACATGATTGTCAAAAAAATTAATGAATAGAATAGAAGAGAATACATAGGAAGACATCAATGTAGATAACAGAGAAATATTTCACAGCTAAATGCATTGAAAAACAGGAAATCTAATGTCACATTAGGATTATCTTACACAAATTGTAATTCTGGGACCTTGACATATCTAACTAATTAGCCAGGCTTTAGTGAGTGATGGGGCATTGACCCTTGACCTGAGGAAGTAATTTAGATGCAGAGACAGTGAAGGTCAGAATATCAGGAGAGTCTTGATTCCAGGGATGGTGGAGGTGAGGATGGACAGGTAATTGGGGAGGTGGAGCATGGATGTCTCCTTTCTCTGGACACTCCCTCCAGTCTCGTAGATTAGCTGTCTCATAGAGATAACAGAAGTTTACTTATCTAATTAGAATGTAAGGCTTTAAACACAGCCATTAAAACATTTCATTAGTGACTGCTTACTGGCAAAATCACTTATTAAAAAAAGTTTGTGATGATTTGATTAATGGGTTGAACTTATTGGCATCTCTCCCAGAAATCCATCAGGGACTATTTTGTAATTCTTGGTGCAGAGACACAGATGTGTGAAGATGTACTGCAGAGGCCTGCATTATTTTGTGTCACACGTTATTTTGGGTCTTTTAGGAACAATCTCACTAATATTATCCCAGACATCAAACTGGAGCATATTGTTGCTGGAGGAGCAGACAGATGGCAGCCTCCCATGGTCTGGTTCTTGATTCCAAAGATATTTTTACTTCCAGTACACACATGGACCATGACCTACATCGCTTATACAATACAACAAGGATCCAACCCACCGCCAGATTATTAATGCTTTCCTCTTTGCTCTTGTGACCACTGAGCATTTGTTCAATCACTCCTGGAAAATATCCCTGTAAGATGATAGATTTAATATTTCCAGCAGCCATGTGATGAAGCTGGGAAACAAGAGTAACACTATTCCAAAGGGCAGTCACACTACTTGATGAAATCTATGAAAACTGGCAAAACACAACTCCTGGTTCCAAAATTCTATTCAAAATTCTAAATTGAACCAGTGAAGTCTGCTTGTTCACAACTATATGATAATCAGTCTGACATCATTACAGTGGCACAAGTCTGAGGTCTTTATAGGCAACAGCTGACATTAGATGTATAGAGCACTTTTCTGTAATAGGCTCAGGTTACTGTCATTAAAATACTTTTCTAAGACACAAAGATGCTTTATAAGGACTCTTTTCTATAAGATGCATCCTCCCTTTGCATAAAACTAAATTACCAAGCTTAATATTCTAATAGATCATCAAATCCTCAAATCTAGAACACCTCTTTTCCTGAGTAAATAGCCAATTACTAATTCAATCAGAACAACATTTGATTGCTTCAAGCAGATGTCGTGCAGATCAACTTCCCAAACATCACAGTGAAGAAGTGGTGAGCCAAAAAAAAAAAAGAACAAAGAAAAGGTTTTATCTTTTGACAGACCACTTAGCAAACCTGAAAAGAAAAGTATAGACTTTGTGCTGAAGTGCCACTCACTGGTTTGAGTCACTGTGCTATCTGACCGAAAGGGGATACACTGAGCACAGAGTTTATTTTAGGGTTCACTGTCAGATCTCTGTTTTTTTTGTTACTTCTGAGGGATGACACTGAAAAATCTGTTTAACATCAAAGCCTGTGGATCAAACACATGACATCCATAAGAGGAGGAGCGCTGTTGTATGGACCTCCATTACTGCCTGTCTTTAAACCAGCAGGCCCAGATAAGCAGCTCAGCGCTATACATTACCAGCTCCATACGCACTGATGTCGGCTCTAGATTCACTGTGGCACTGGACCGCAAGGTGGCCCCCTGAGGATCGGGCCCTGTGGTTTCTGTTCTTATAGATATTAATCACGTACCACTGAGGCCCTGCCATCCCCACACCCCAATCCACAGTACAGCACAACCGGAGCTGGGGTGTCCGCATAAATTCCCAGATGATTAAAATAAATGCGGAGAATTAGCAGTATCTTTCATCTCACCGTACCAAGGGTCAGCGCTACATTTATTTCCTGCCCATTTTCAAAGCATTTCAAGGCATTTTGCAGGTATGGCCAGAAGAAACACAATGAGGGAGACAAGTTTAAGGATCCTGAGGGATTTGCCCTTTCATGTAGCATTCTGAGTAACCAGGAGAATATATTTTATTTTATATGGAGTGTCAGAGTCAGTAGTTTATCATTTGATTTGTCAGCATGTTTTTATTTTTTAGAACCAGTCAGCAGCTGAAGATAATTCATCATTCTGAGTATTTCCCTGGCTCAAAAGGATATTTAGATTTTCCATCCACACAAGCACAAATTCTTATTATAATTATAAAATTTTGACATTTTGTCCCAGTGAAGACATTTCTGCCCCTTGTATAGACACAATGTGTTGATTAGTGGCTCTTACAGGGGGGTCCTGGTCCTATCTTTAGTCTTTAGGGGGCTTCCAGTGGATCCAGAGTAAATATTTATGACCCCATCCACATTGATACACAATAAAATGTTAGAATAGACACACATCAAATCAGACAGAGGAACCCGGAATAAAATAAAATAAAATCTGGATGTGTGGTCTAGTTTAAATCAGCTTAACATATACTGCTAATTCACTGATGGTGATTGGAATAACATTTTAGAATGCAAAATTAACTACATTTTTTTTTAACCAAGTTCAAAGTTCAAATGATTATTTGGGGAATGCTTGATGGGCCTGGCTGTGTGTTTGTGTGTGTGTGTGTGTGTGTGTGTGTGTGTGTGTGTGTGTGTGTGTGTGTGTGTGTGTGTGTGTGTGTGTGTATGTGTGTGTGTTTGTGTGTGTGTGTGTGTGTGTGTGTGTGTGTTTCTCCAGCGTATTAAAGGGCTTTACTTAGGAGAGTGTAAAGGGTTAACGTCAGTAAACCAGCCACACTTCTCTTACCTCTGGGTTCCTCCATCACTGGAGGCACTTGCACAGGTAGAGGAAGTGATCATGTCTCTATTCTACATTCTTCTTGTTAGTCTGACTGACTGATCTGTTGCAATGAGACCTTTGATTCTAAAGATGATCCAACTACCTTCTTCCGTTTGAGCAGTCAGAAGAGAACCAATGCAAGCACCTGCCACTCAAGCATAGTTTAGTAGAGAGCCTCTTTGGCCTGAGGCGGGGGAAGCTCCCAGCACTCAGCATACCTGTCTGACACTGATTGAAATAAAGTGAATGTCTGAGGACAGAGTGGCCCTGACAGAGCTATTAAACAGCAGGGAGAGTTACTGTATGGTCATATGCACATATCCTGTGTTTGGGCAAGTGTGTCTGAGGGAGTTTGATGTGCGCTGTTAAATGTCTACTGCAGTGAACAACACACCTTCCAGTGTTAATAAGTCCCAGCGTGCTGCTAAACCGCCAGGCCTTCTATTATTCTTGAGTCTACACTGACAGGACCTCGCTGCCCAACATCCCACAGCACGGAGACCACCTTATAGTCCGCATCACACAAAAAAACACACAGAAATACTTTATTAATTATTTTTTTTAGATATAGAGCATGAGGATAAGGGATGGCAGACATTAATGGAGAACATTAGAAGGTCTTATTTATCGTTGACTCATTGCTGTCATTAATATGTAAATTAAATCAAAAATAGTATATAACTGTAAACCATATTTAAGGTGGACAGGATAAGTAGAGGCATCATAAGCTACACAGTAAGAGTGTATCAAAATGAGTATTGATAATATATACATTCTGTGCATTTCCAATGTGTATTCTGTGCACATAAATATCTTTTCAGACATTTCCAAAGGCTCTGTTTTTATACTTGCAGTTAAATTAATCAGGTCTCATGGGTGCTCTTGTGTGTAATTTATGGTCAAACAAAAACCATTGAGACAAGGACTTATGACCTGTGAATTGTTTGTGTTAACTGCCCCATGAAAGGCATTACCTTGTCAGCCTCAGTGCTGAGAAAGGTTGAGCTTGTATGTGTGTACGTGTGTGTGAGTGCGTGTGTGTATGGTGTGTCTGTTAGACTCAGATGCAGTCCATATGAGCAGCAGCCTTTAGTTGTCATCTTTCCAACTGCATCACCAGTGGGGGGCCAGATGAGGAATATCCACTTGAATACAACCACCCTGCTGTTGCACATAACATGCCTAAGAAATGACTGTACTAGTATATATCATCCATTATGTCCCCGTTTATTATCTATAGCCCAAATTTTGGGCAGATGTTTCATTAACTGACTATTAACTTGTATTTTATGCCAGTTAAGAGCTTAGGGTTTTACAGAGTTAAAGCTCACTCACACATGGTGACAGCAGAACAGGAACGTGTGTGACACGGAAGCTCAATTCAGATATTTCAGATATAAGATCAACAGATTATGAAACTAAGAAGAACAGGGAATACCCCTACACAGAGAAATTTGCTGAACAGCAGACATAGCTGAAGTTATCATAGCCATCAACGTCATACAGTAAAACCAATAATACTTTAATGCAGGACTGTCTATAATCCCGTGGAACCACTTGGTGAGGAATCTGTGGGGTGACAATGCCTGCTGTCATAGTTGTCCCTCACTGAGGAACGTAGAGGAACAATTGAGATGTAGGATGTCTAAAAAAAAAGAAGTGGGGAAGAAATACATGAAGGGATCTCTATAAGAGGGGTATTTATGAAGTAAAAAAAAGGACTCACTGATTGACTGACTGATTGCCGCTTTGGAGGGTCCCTTACAGGACAAAATATTTCTTTGTGTATCTTTCATTGCTACATGAGTCAGACAAGTAAGAAAGAAAATAAAGGTCCAGCTAATCATACGCATCAACCAAATAAATTACATGGATATGCAGCCAACTACTACATAGATGGACCAGATGCTCCTGCGGGAGCATGGAGTTCACCTCTCATCAGAATGACGATAAACATTCACATTTTAAACAAGATTATTTTTAAAATGCTATTCTTCACTGAAAACTAGTACTGTCTATTCTCAGGTGGATATTTAACTGAAACTAATCCTCCAAATTAAAAGACACACAGAACACATCAAAATGTTTTGCCCCATCAGAAGGATGACACCATTTGTCTTTGCCATTAAAGTTTACAATCTTCACTGGTGAAATAAATCATGATGCGACTCACCTTGGTTATATTTGGTCATGAGATAATTCTGTGTTTCAAAATAAGGACTTATTTGGTGGTTAAAGGCTGATGACAATGGCTGATAAATGAGACTTTGTCGTTGTTATGTACCTTTTTCCATAAACATCATCTTTTCCTGACCATAGCCATCTCATAAGGAAGTGAGAAAGAAAAACTGCCTGGTATTGATATTCTGCCTGGTCACAGGTTTGGGAAATAGTAAAATGTGCCAGAAATATTTATGGAAAAGAGCTATTTTCCAAACTTACAATGAAATTCAAGAAAGAACTTCTGTTTAATTTCCAAAATACACTATGGGTGAAATCAGTAAAACTAAATTGAATCTTGTATACAAATCCTCATATTTTTTAACAGCACAGACTACTATGGAAATATGTCATCTAAATCCCTGACAAGTCTATTAATGTGTCTGTAGTTTGATAGGCAGAAATTTGAGCCAACAATGACAGTAGCTAAACTGAGGCCTCATTCCCACAGCGGCCACCCACACTAAATATATATGCAGAGAGCACTTTGGATAAAGACACTAATCAAGCTGCAGTACAGATGTTATGGGCTGTGAAGACGCCTTCTCTTGTGTCCTAACTGACATGATTAATGTGTTGAACTATCTGTGTTATTCTCATCAGTACTCTAATGTCAATGGCATTTTCATCAAAGTAAACGTTTTGCGGATTTACTGTGAAATCTGTAATCACTGCTAACTCTTAGGTAATTCAACACCTCCCATGAAATACAGATGATGATTTACCACCATGTGAGACGGCAGCGTGCTTTAGTTTGTTTCCCAGGCTGTTTTTAGATATGTTATGGTTGTGGGCATCAGTCATAATGCCAAGGTCGTGGCTTTTAGATGGCTTTCCACTATTAGACCTCATTATACCTCATTAGGCCTCAGCTGCTTGTCTCCTCACCCTCATAAAATACTCACACACATTTATACACACTTAACCCCTGCTCCGGATGGACAGATGGACGATCACACATGTACACATATACAATACACAAATACAAATACAGCAGCCCCCGCCACCTCCGTCAGAGTCTTACCATGTCAAATGGCAAATAGCAGAGGATGAGTGTTCCTAGAATCTAGTGTTTGGTAAACGGAGAAGGCTGGGAGACAGGGAGTGGTGTGGGCGAGTACAGCAGGTGGTTCAGTTTCAGGTCCCACTGGGTGCATTCCCTCACCTCAAACCACGGGCCATGGTAGTACGGCTGTCTGGAAAACAAGTTCATCAACATCTACTGGCACTCAGCTCCCAGACTAAGAGCAGGGGTGTTGGGTGTGGAGTATGATGGGGGCTGTTGCGGGCCAGAGACAGTCTTCCATCAGACCTGTCTTATCTGTGCCATTAAAAACACTGAGTGAACTTCATCTGGTTTCAATTGACATTTAATAAAGATCAAACAGGTTGTTACCAAAGAGCAATGGGCGATTCTTGAAACGTAGTAGTTGCCTTCAATATACTAAATTACTGTGCATGGATTCTTGCAAGAATCAAAGAAGCTTCTGATTTAATTACAAGTAGTCCTCAACCTACAAACAATTGGTTCCAAGAGGTTTTTTATAAGCTGAATTGTTCTGAAGTCTTTATTTATTAAATTTCAAACTATAATCACCATTAGAGGTCATTTAATTGCCATTACCACTCTAATTGCCAATGCACTATTCCCTAAGAAATGAAAACAACCCATAAATACCATAAATTAAATAAAATAAAATAAAATAAAATAAAATAAAATAAAATAAAATAAAATAAAATAAAATAAAATAAAATACTGTATTACTATAATAACGTTATCATCTCTACCTTTGCTGAATGAATTTTATCCTCGGGGGTGTAGAGGCTAAACCAAACTTTAAGCCACTGAGATATTCCACTGCATTTACGTGAATAACGTGCTGATGCACTACCGTGTAATCAAAAGTCTCACACAACTTTGTCAGTTCACTTCACTAATAGTTGACATCAAATAGCAAAACATTCAGAGTTCAGCATTCAGCGGTTAATTCTTCTGGGCACAAACCTAACCCGGCCAACATTGATTCCTACAACATTTACAGGGGGACAACCCTGTCAATAATTTAATAAAAATATTAAATAACAGGTACATTTTGTCAGAGTTTCCTTGCAGCTGGCTTAGTCTACATCGCTGACTCTTCTTTCAACATGTCCCGAATTGCTGGCAGTCTCCATGCTTGCAAACGTACCATGCAGATAGGTACATTGTGCTTTTGTTCTCTGCTCAGAAGTTCGTGGGGATGTGGATAGAAGAAAAATGAAGGGCTGCAGATAATCTGTGGACAGGAAAGCCACATGAAGTCAGACATCAGAAAACCATTCGACATGCAGCTTAGTGAAATGACCATTCTAAATTGCCCGTAGTGAATGTGAGTGGTTGTTAGTCTTCTGTGTAGCTCCGCAGTGCACTGGCCTCATAGTGCCCCCGCCTCTGGCTTGTGAGTCAGCTGGGATAGGCTCCAACAACCTGTTTGTATCTTGAGGACTACCTGCACTAGAATTACTGTTGAAAAAGTTTGTCTTGAGCTAATGGGCTCAGTAAATTAAAGGGTAACTATATTTTATCGAAAGTACAGTATTTTCTCATTTGCATTTTCATAGTTTCAGTCATCATTCATATTAGTCATTTTAGACAGATTATTTTCTGCAATGAGGAATTGTTACCCTCATTTGAGGTTTCAGGTCCATATTACCTTTGTCAACATCAAAGTACTCGTGCATCCTGTCCCAACAGGTATGATAGTGCTGCTGCCATGTAGGAGCAATGATGTCTTCTTGAAGGAAAAGATGACAAAACTATATAACTATGCCTGAGGCAACTTAAACAATACCATAAGGCTCAACAATCTTGGCGCCTAAAAGGTTCATACTAGTGTTGCTATGTCACTATACTTACACAAAGCCAAAGTTACAGTTGTATTATTAAGGACCACGATTAAAATAAATGTAAACGTCTAGTTTTGTATTACAAAGGTACAAGGGGTGGGGCATTGCAGGTCCTTGTCTATCTTCATCTGTCTGTTATATAAAGATAATAGGCCAAAAAGTGTCCTTTAGAACAAAGCCAGAAGGTAAAGACTCATGACTTATTCATTGTAATATTGTAATAATTGTAAACAGCTCACCTGTCTTCTAACTTTATCTAACATTAGCAATAAAATCTACTGTGCAAAATGAAGGTTCTAATTTCTAGAGACTTCATCACAGCAGTGATTTTTTTGCTATACATAGCATGTCTAAAACCTTTTGACTATTCTGAGCTGAAAGATATCTGTTTTTCTGTGTGTGACTGCGTTTTCAGACCGGATGAGATTGGTTTAAAGCAAATTTTATTGACCACTGTGCCTTAAATCATCAACACACAGTTTCAACATTGGAGCAATACTGTATTTGTTTTTCTCACCTTAGCAACCTAAAAAAAAATTAGGCTAAAAGTTCATAAACTAATACTGAGCATCAGTACTGGCTAAAATTCTTGACAGTTATGTTGCATTGCTAAATCCCACGCTGTTGGCTTTTAAAGTTGGTGCAGGTTCTTCTGGCAGGTTGGTTTGACAGGTTCACGCGTCAGTGGATGTCCTCCCCTGCTGGCGGCCATGTGCTGAGGTGTATCGACCGGGAACAGGATGCTGAGACAAAGTGGACGACACAGCATGAGATGGACTTTTAGTGGAAGACAGCCTGTTACAGTCAGTTAAACAGGAAGATGATAACAGTGAGAGAAATTGCAATAGCAACAGAGGTTATCTTCAGGAGAAAGGCAAAATAAGTCAGCTCAGCGTGTAGGGCAGATTTAGACATCAAAAAACATACGCTGTTCAAGTGTAAAAGAAATGTCTGTAAACACCTTAGAAATAAAACATTCTAAGCCTGTCAGTTGTTTAAGAACAGTCATCACCTCAAGATGATGAATCAACTAACTTTTTAGTTTCTAACAAGCAGTTTAACCAGTTGATTCAATTATAGCTGCCCACAGTGGAATGGCTCATATATCTATGAATATGAGTGTGAATATGTTCCAGACATTTTGCTGCAAAGCCTTTGCTGTTGGCATGACTCATTTCTGTTGTGTTGAACACAGACGACTGTAGAGAGCAAATAATGAAAGAAGAGTAAAGCTTAAGTTGTGATAGACCGCACATATTTAAATCCCATAATGAGCATATGGAGAGCAAATTGCCTATGTATATTGATAAGCCACCTTCACCATCTGCTTTTCCGACACCTGTGATGGTTTTGTAGATGTACGTTACCTCTTCCTAATATGCTGCATGTCATGTGCAGTTCATGTTTCACCACGATAAGCGGCCTCTTTTGGTAGGAAATTAACACACAGGACGCCCAATCTGGTGTTCAGATCAAATTCCTCATATATTACATCACCTCAGCTTGTTGTGCATACAACAAGGTAGCATGTCAATGCATTATTCAGTGTTACTACCATGAACATGGTTATCTGTAGGGAAACGTTGTTTCTTGGTTACTAAAAGAATGAGATTTATGCTGAAGAACATGTGCTGAGAAACTGAGCCTGTAGGTTCATGTTCAGCTGCAGTAATTTTATCCTCTCTTCTTTTGTGATCAGCACTGTGTGGCAAGTGGTTTGTTGTGTAAGAGAGCTGGTGGATATGACTTTGTCTGTGTATGTGCTTACATAGTTGTACAGATTGATATCACCTACCTACGACCTCATCTCTGTTCCATCTCCCCACCCGTCACTGTGGAGTATCAGATATGGTCCTGGACTATTTATGAGGTTACAATGGTGGTGTCAAGGTGGGTGAGATTAATGTGGTCTTTTTCAGTGGCTGGGAGGCCCTGATGGTTCATTTGTATGGCTGCACATGTTACATCAATCTCATACTTTTGCACTGTGGCTACAGAACACTGTTAGTGACTATATATATGCTGCCTGATCTTTACAGCAATTATGATTTGAGCACACTTTTTACTTCATTAGTGCATTTTAGTGCAATTATTGTTTATTTTGTCAGTTTGAGTCACCTTTTTATAGTTCATTTTGCTGAAGTACATACATAATAGATGCCAAGACAGCGTAGATCACAAGAATGAAAACACATACCTTCACCAATGTTGAACAATCCTGCGTGTGTTAGCACAAGCTAAATAAAAAAGGAATATATTGATTAATCTGATCTGCCCCATCAGAGATACCAACAAATGAATAAAAGTTTGTAATTTTTTTAGATCACAAATTATTGACTCCCCCCCCCCAAGATATTGGAAATGTTAATTCTCTAATCTGCTCCTGTCTCAATCTGAAGTAGAATTTAGTGGTTTATTCTCCAACACATGGCCCACTCCTCCACAAAGTTCTCTAGAAATCTGAAACAAACAACCAGATACAGGCAAGTAAATAACGTTCTTCAATGCGCAGCAGATCTCTTACTCTGACAGTGACATGTGAACTGTCCGGTGGATTCTTCAAAGTTGTGTCAATGCCGCTGGCACTCCTCACATGTTGGGTTTTATTCCGACAGCCTCTACTCCATTCTTCTCACAAAGTGACCAGATACATGATAGCAGTACAGTACCCAACCATAAGTCATAGGTGTTTGTGCCCAGGGGACGATGACATAATGCCAAACGTGATGAACTATTACCCTCTCTGTGAACTTGCCCTCAGGTGATCATATTGGATGTTGCTAAACCTATGGGACTCACAATGGTCCATATTAGCCATCAGTGTCACCATGCCAGCTCAACAGCTGAAAGGTAGCAACATTAGAAATTAATGGATCCCATGTAAGTTTGCACAATAGCCCAGCTTTGCACTTCACACTCATAAGAGGGGGCTCCTGATGCTTATACTAGTATTGATTTAATCAGGTAAGGACTGGTAATCAGCCAGCAGACATCAGCTCTTAGGATGAAACATGCACAAATTGTGGCCCATGCACCTACATTTATGGTCTATATGACTTTGTTGGTCTCCTAAACCACATACATTTCTAGTGAGATTTTAATTTTAAATGGGTTACCTTTAATCTCATGTATTAATTTTTTTACACAAGGGATAAAATCATCAGAGATTATTTCTGACTCTACTTCCTCCTCCACCCTACTGAAAATATTGTCTTTCAACTTTGTTTTTCTGCCGCGCCACTGAACTGGTTTGCTTCCATTCTTGAGCCCTCACTGACTCCAGGAACCTGTGTTGACATTAAGAATGAAAACAAACAAGTGCCGATAATCTTGCTCTCCATACTGCTATATGCTGACTATAATTAAAAAAAACTTGTGAAACAGGGACATTTAGCAGCCAAGGAGAGAAATTTTCCTCAGTGGTGGATGGTGACCAGACAATTGGTGTGGGCTGTAGTATAAATGTTGGTATGTCCCAGCCTTTGTTTGCTTGTAAATTCACCATGTCGAATTAAAATGTGTTGAAATGTGTCAACTTGTTTCTGCTGCCCCCAAGAGGCCAAAGAAATTTTTCATGACAAAGTTGGACTAAACTTTTAAAATGAAATTTTAATATGCTGAAATCCAGCTTTATATCTCTTATATGAATTTTGCAGTGTTCAGATAGTGAAGTTAAATGAAAAACTTTTTTGATTTTTCAACATGTCCTGGTTTTGTTATTATAATTAATATTTGACTGGAGGCAGTACTCATTTTTGGTACACAGCCTTGATCTGTATAGCATCACCAAGTGACATGTTTAGTGACAAGAAAAGCCTACATCTCTCTGTCAGCTAGGTGTCAGTGATATTTCTTATCTTATGAAAGTCTGCTGAAAGAGTCTTGTACACCCGTAGCAATGGAACACAAAGCAGGTCCTCATACGTCACGAAGATAGCTGCAGATGCGCTCTCGAGATCTATAGTAGAAGTAAAATACCATCTTCCTAGGTATATGTACTCATTCAACCCAAGTGTTAAGTGTAAGTTCCTCTGTGTGTGTGTCTGTGTTTGTGTGTGTGTGTGTTTGTGCAGCCTAGCGATGTCTCCTAGAGCCATACATCAGAACTGGTGTGGCAGTAGGACTGTGTAATTATCAGGTCTCAATGGGATGCTGTGTTATTTTTGCCCAGGGTGAGATGCTTATCTGGCGCTGTCAGCATCCACCTGGATGGATGAGCTTTACTTCTCACCTTCCCTCTGCACCAAAGACAAACTGGCCAACTTCTCCCATGCAGGTTACAGCTGGCTCTAACTATATGTACACCACAGTTAGGCAGAATTATTTTCTTTAATTTACAGAAACTAGTCATCACTGTTTTTCTATCATAGAGGCTTGATTTAAATGATTTTAATATTTCCCTACCTTAGTTTAGCTTGGTAGTGTGCTAATATTTGCTAACCAACACAAAACATGAATCAGGCCAAAAGCCAGATCTGCCAGAGATCTCCTAAAAGGTGATCAATTAATATTTGGAAACCTGACATTGGCGCTAAACCAAAGAGCAGAACATCGTCAGGTTAGGTTTCATCCTCTGATATTTTTACCAATATTTAAACAAAAGCCATCTTGTAGATTTTCACTCGATTGTTTAACCTGCCACTGGTCATGCATGAGAAGATCGAAAATCAAATTCATACATTGACTGAATTTTGCCTTGTGTCGACTTTTTTCAATCTACCTGAAGGCACAAAACAATATCCTTTTTGTCAGTGTATTGTACTGTATTACATTAATGCTGTTTGTTCCGCAACAGAGTTCCTTCTCAACGAATGCTTTAATTATGTACATAAAGCCTAAAGCTGCATAAATCTGCTCTCATCAGGTTCAAACTGTACGGTTATGCTGGTGTTGTTGCAAGCAACCAATGCAACAACTTGTTGAGCTTCAAGAGAACACTTTGCTAATTAAGGAAGTACGAATAAATCTTCCTATTTCCTTACTTAACCCTTAGATGCACATTTGGGGTCAGGCATGACCCCACTGGTTGTTTTTCTTCAGCAGCTTGAAAATAAAAACTTGTAATATTGTCATATTCCAGGTATTCCTCATAAAATATGTCTGTGACATGAGGCCATTTTCATTTTTAAAATGTAATGAATTATTTTCAAGAAATTACAGTTTTTGTATCACTAACACACTCATCCATGAGTGGGGTCACATATGACCCCAGAATAGGTTTTATGGATTTTTATATGAACCTTTACATTTCAGCCACTTTTAGTGTCCCACTCAGACACCTGTTGTCAATTATTCACTTCTGCTGGAGTTTTCCAATCAACACACCCAGTGTCAGCAAGCTCTCCACCCGGGAGCCGACCTCAGCAGCTCCGTGAACCGCCTCCAGACACACAACCCGATCCTCCAGCAGGATGGCGGACATTCACGACCCCATCCCCAGCCTCCAGCAGGCCGGCAGGTGTTCGCAACATCCAGCAAGAACTCCACACACACAACCGGGGCCGACAGCAAGATCAAAAAGACCTCTGCTGCACCGTGCACATCCTCCACATCCACTGCCAGCTGGTATGACTTGTAAGTCATTTCTCTATTTATGAACTTAGTTTTTCAGTGATATATTCTAAATATATAGATATATATATTTTATTATATCTATTATCTATTATTATATTATATTATATATTTTACCAGTTAACGTGTTTATTTTCCATAATAAAATGGCTAATAGGAGGCCAGCTCCGCTCTCTGTGGACCGTGTCCTGCAAATGTTCCACGACGGATGGAATGACGAGCCAGGCGCAGTCATTGACTCAGATTCTGAAATGTCAGATATCGAAGAACCAGCCTATTGTCCCCCCCACTGAACAAGGGCTATCAGACACACAAGAGTCCCCTGATAAGTCGTCTGAAGAGGACATGGATGTTGTGCTGGACCGAGAGAGCCACAAGGACTCATACTGGGCAGAGTTACCCCCCAGACAGGCTGCAACACCAAGTCACAGTTTTCAACATATTCGGCCAGGACCTGTATCTGGGTTTAGGACTGTCTCCCCAGCAGATGCATGGAAGGGGTTCATGTCTTATGAAATAATAGAAAAGGTGCTGACATGCACAAATGAGGAGGGAGAAAGAGCAGCCTCAGACATGGGGAGAGAGTGGAGGAAAGTAACCAAAGATTAACCTTTGGCCTTCATTGCATTGACCATTCTTGCAGGAAGCAAGAAGAACTGGGATGTGCCAGTATTTATGCCTTTCGGGAGTCCTCTGCACAACCCGATGAACAAGGCCACTATGTCAATTCAAAAATTTGAAGACATTTGTAGGTTCTTACACTTTCTTACACTTTCATGACAAATTGACTGGGGCCAACTAACTGCAAACAGATCGCCTGGAACCCTTTCGCCACAGATGGGACCTGTTCCTGATCAACTGCCGGTACAAATTCATCCCCAGTGATTGTGTGACAGTAGATGAACAACTTGTGTCTTTCAAAGGGAGGTCCCAGCTTCTGCAGTATATGCTGAGCAAGCTCGCCAAGTAAGGCATAAAGATCTTCTGGGTTTGTGATGCACGTAGCCCATATGCAGTTGACAAGATCATGTACCTAGGGAGACAACCAGGGGAACAGGTTCAGAAGAATCTGGGAGAAAACATTGTCCATCAGTTGTGCAGTGGATTCAGACACACAGGTTGCAACATAACCACTGACAACTTCATCAGTGTGCCTCTTGCAGATCATCTCCTGAAGGAGGGTCTGGCTATTGTGGGAACTTTGTGACAGAACAAGCCAGACATTCCTCCAGTCATGAAGGATTCCAGGTCCAGAGAGGTCACCAAATTTGGGTTGGGCACCGAATTTGGGTTCAATGGCAACATGACCATGATCAATTGTGTAAGAAAGAAGGGAAAGGCTGTTCTGCTGCTTAGCACAGCAGGACAGTGGATGAAACCAGCCCAAAGAAAAAACCGTAAGTGATCCTCTTCTTCAATCAGATGAAAGGAGGAGTAGATACTATGGACCAGATGGTTGACAACTACACCTGCAAATGCCAGATGCAGAGATGGCCCATGGTGCTGTGGTATTATACGATTGACGTCGCCGCTCTGACTGCCTATACTACTTTTCAGGGCTCAGCACCCTGAAGTTTACACAGGCATCACCCATGGATGACGACAATTCCTCACGGAGCTCTCAACGGAGCTTATGACACCTCACATGAGAAGTCGACTGGAATATACCCCGAACCTACCAGCCTACATCACAGCCGCAGTGAAAGGATCGGAGAGACAAAGACTGCTGCGACCCGTCCGCAGGGAACAGACACGCATCGTCAGCGGAAGGGGCAGGTTGTGTCCCAAAAGGAAAGATCTCAAAACCACTGATTGCTGTGTCAAATGCAGTATCCCTGTGGGCAACGGTCACAGTCAGAAGCAAGTCGTTTGTGACAGTTGCAGAGAATGAGAGGAGATCTGTTTCTTATGCTGCAAATTCTTCCAGTTAATGAAAAAATAAATAAATAATTCAAATGATTTTTTGTCACAAACATCTTTTATCGCGAATACCCAGAATGTGAATGTATTGCAACTTTTCATTTTGCAGCTGTTGAAGAAAAACACGTTTGACCTCCCCTGTGAAAGAGTGGATGTATTGGTAACCTGCGCATCCAAGGGTTAACATAGAAAAATGCAGAACACACAAACACAAATAAATTTACTGATGCAAATACAAATTGATGTACATTTACATGAACAAGAAATATCTGTACATGCAGTGAGCTGTGCCTCTGACCCATTTCCTATGATTTTTTTAGTCAGTGGTGTAAAAGTGAGCATGAAATGATTCACACCAGTGACCAAATCAGAAAGAAAAAACAAGTGTCACGCTGCGTTATGGGACACAGTGTCACTGTGAGCATGATTTACAGAGAGGAAAAGCTTGAGGAAACAGCAGGAAATTCAGACAGCAAAAAACAACATTGTTTAATAGCCTGTTGGTGGCGCATAAGTTTGATATGTCTCTCAGCACCAACACACTTATCTTTTATGTCTGGCCTTGTCCTCAAACAAAGCCTTTTCCTGCTGACTTCTCCCAAGCTGTGCCAGGCAGTGCTGGAAAGGTCGCCTTCATTATAGTGCATGGACTCTTAAATAAACTATTTCCTGTGCGCCTCCAAGTATAGATGATTTGTTGACACATATTATTGAATACTGAAGCTGAATGCATTATAAAAAGTGCCTCTGTTGGTTTTATGTGTGTAGCGATGTGCTCCTTATTGTTCTAAAAATAAGAAAAACAACATTTCATGAAATGTCACGTAATGTCACCTCTGACTGACATTGGAAAATAGCTCTGCTTGTCTGCTTGATCTGAGGGGGCTGTTCCACTTTCAGCTGCATTTGTTTGCATTATCTATGTTAAATTATAGTTACCAAGTGTCAATGCCAGTGTTGGCTTTGAGAAGAGCCCCAACACGCAATTGCAATGAGGCTTAACTACTACAAAGTTTTACTGGTGTGGATCAGTCTACAGGTCAGGTGGGTTGTAGAACTCGGTCCTTCTGATTAACAGTGAATGGAAGTATATGGAAATAGAAGAATAAGCTGCGAAACTGGATGAGATTTTTTTTTCTTTTTGAGAAAGTTCCAAAGAAGAAGCAGAAAAAGTAATTTCCCTTGACAAAGTGTACAACTGCATGATAAATAAGTTAAAATTTCAGTCAGATTTGTGCATATTCTAATGACATTTATTGAGAGTTTTTTATTTATGGTATTAATAATTAAATGCTGTTACTACTAGATAATATATGGGTAGTAGAATTGCTAATAAAAAAAGAGTAATTAGATGTTTTGCAGACAAAGAGTTACAGGCATTTTCACTGTATCTCAAGCAACAGCACACATCATTGTGCAAAATGTGAATGTTTTAATGTGAACAAAATGTGATGTCTGAAAGGTGTATATGTGTCATTTATTCCAGAACAGGAACCTAAGCCAGGCCACAACTGGACCTAACCTATAGGCCAAAGCAGCTCTCATCCTATGGCCAAAGCAGGACCCTCAGATATAACATACTACACATCTCATGAAGACCAATATTTTTGGCTTTTTCTTTTCAAGTGGGCCAAATCACTTACATTAAAAATAAACAAATGAAAATTGCTACTGTAATTTGATTCTTTTAATAAGCATGTGCTTTGCTATGATCCAAGGTTTTGAACAAGTGTGGTACTTTTGAGTGGCCACAGTGTGCACATCTGTTGCTCACAGTGGTCTGCATTATGCTCAGGACGCTTGTGTGTTTACCCAGACATGTGAAAAATTAGAGGGAACATTGGTCACAGTGTGTTCAGGAAGTTTTTATGGAATAAAGATGCCATCCCATTGGCCAGTCCTGAGACACTGGTAGAGATGATTGAAAATAGAGTTCAGAGGCAAGAGAATAAGACTGGAGGATGTAGCGGACATCTAGTTTTTGTCCAATCACAGGCTGAGATAAGCATTAACATACTGTAAGTACATCCTCTAAATCACAGCCAATTGCAGTTTGAGGCAATAGTAAGTTACACAATTGTTCAAATGCATACATATAATATAAGGTGATTTTAGCCTATATGCATGCTAAAAAATCCTCAAGGTATTGGACAATTAATAGTTTTGAGGTGATGATGGCGCAAAGATTCTGTGATGAATATTTCTGTAGATGTCCGTTCCGTTGTTTGGAGGTCGGGGTATTTTACTAAAAAGCAAAAAAAAAAACCAACAACAAAAAAACAACGACAAACAAACAAAAAAAAGGTTAAATTAATATTGACATTTCAGTTAAATTAATGGGATCACATTCACATTGTGGGTTTCGTGGGATTCATTGGTCCCCATATATCCCCTCTCTGTGGGATCCCAACAATTTCTTATTCTCTGCCCTTGTCCATGTGCGTCTTAATCCAGTAACCCATTTCTCATCTGGTTGCCCTGGTTCCCTAGATACTGACGTGGGACCTGCAGGCATGCAGATATACAGTATGGTGAGAGATAGAGTGGTGGGCAGTTCCTTCATGGAGCAACTTGTAAGGGGACAGTGCCTTGCTCAAGAGAATCTCTTCAGTGCTCAGGAGGTGAAGTGGCACTTCTCCACTGTCAGTTCACACTCCGAAATTTTAGGTGCGCATGGGTCTTCAACTGCCCACCCTTTGTTCCCCAACCCAAGACCCAGTGGACTGAGCTGGTGCCGCCCCAGTAGGGCTGGAATCAAAGTAATTTGTACTTGAGGACCACTTTACAACAGCCAGTGCAACAACTATAGCTTGTTTATGATCTGCGGCATATTTTAAGATAGCACCACCACTTTAATCAATCTTCTATTAGGAAACAGTGTCAGAAATTAATTTTATAAATTCAAACCTCACAATCATCTCTTTAAAACAATAATAGATGCATAATGGCAGCAACAGAAATGATCTTAGTGTGAATAGCATCTATTCATCTTGCTGTTGGCTGTCTTTTTTATTCATTTTAAATAGGGCTCATTTGAATGTGAGTAGACATCTGCTATAAAAAGAGCATTGATTAAACTGCAACAAGAAAGTACGTGTGCACACTACAGAATGTGTACTGTGCCTTTTTTTGCTGTGTAACTGAGACAACGTGTGTGCTAGTGATATGCTCATTGTTGCATTTCTTAGCTTTTAACAACTCCATTAGTTCCAGATAACCTGTCTGGTGGACACTAACATCTTAAAAACAGTGACCCCGCCCTTGACCTTTGCCCCGACTCCTCCCCACAGCAGCCCCCACCACTAAGAAATGACCACTGAGAAGAAGTGGCTGCTCTCCAAGTGCCTCGGAGGTAGCTAGGGTTACTGGGGCATGTGGCTTCATTAACAAATATCTGTCTGTTTGCTGCCATAATGAGTACCGCAGCAATTTAAAGTAGAGAGAACAGCCGCCTGCAATACTATCTAGTGGGTCAGGCTGCTGGTGTCAATCAAAGCTCAGGTTCACTAACAGGGCATCTCCAGTCTACCTGCCTCCATCACCACTGACACACTTATTACTTATATAGTCATGGTTGGAGGTTCCACAAAAGCCACACTAGTAATGGAGTGATAATCCCTCACAAATGAAAGAAGGGAGAGCGAGAGAGAGCGAGAGAAAGAGAGAGAGAGAGAGAGAGAGAGAGAGAGAGAGAGGGAGAGGCAGGAGCAGCTCTTACACCCCCCTCTGGACACGAACGGTATCAGGGTTTTTGTAGTTCTTATCAGGATTACCACATTGGAAGATAACATACTCATTATAAAAATACAGTACCATACCGAAGGTTTCCTCATTTCAGGTTACAAATCCTGCAAAGCGGTTTTTTGTGTCCAGTAGTTAAGCCCTGAGATAAATTTTAAGAGAGACTTTCCTTCCTTTCTAGACCTAAAATATCAAATTATCCTTTAGTTGTTAAAATAGTGGTCTAAAAGATGCAGAAACAATTGTTTTCTGTGTGCCATATCAGCTGTGTTTTTATTACTGATATCAAAAATTGTGGCTTATTCCCTTATTAATTAAAGCCGCCACTGCTTAATATCTTTTTATGAGAGATTAAAAGTTGTCGTTTTTGTCACATGATTTGTTATCATTTCAGTACTCCGACGACAGTGTTATTTAATCAAAACCCATGTTGTACACAGCAGATTGAAAGCATAAATGCAGTGTGTATTATGTAGCATGTATTGCCCTACGTTGTTGCATTTACCTACTGTCAAGTAAAATTTATCAGTCATTTATCAATACTGATTTATCACAGAAAATCAGTATTTCAGTGTTCATTTCCCACCAAATGAAAAATGTAATCATCTACAGATTTTTGAATCAAAAAGTTGCAACATACAATTCCACAAACATAATTTGCAGCACGAAAAAAAGATGACACTACAAAGCTGGTCCTGAATCATGTTGTATTATCGCTGTAGCACATGTAGTAGTATTACAATTTTGTTGTTCTACGGTAAGGTGAAGTCTGTTTGGTCTTCCAACCTAGCTCAGGACAAGAAGCCAGAGCATTTCATCTCAGCATTGACAGATGGACGAGCAGACAGATGGACAGACTGATGGAGGGGCTGATGGAGCGCGGCAGCCAGTGAACCATCGAGCCAAACTAACTCTGCTTTACAAGTCCACCGATGCATGCTGGTGCTGAGCTGGACTCCTGCTACCTCACATCTAATTCTGTTTGCATATGCCTAAGAACTAAGTCTGCTCATGTGGGTTTTAATTTGTGCAAGCACATGTATCAAAGCGTGACTGCATGTTTTTATGTGATTGCATGTCTGCTTCTGTATAAATATATTGAAAATAATTGCAGCTTTTTATTTGTGACTGTAGATACACGCTTATACTCATGTGCATATGCCGGCACAGATGTGCTGGTGTGTTGCTGTTATCTGATCTGGGCTCTGTTAAGTCCCAGGGAGCCCAGCATCCCCTCACAGCTTTGGAGCTGGAGCAGCGGCCGCTGCAGAGTATGTGTAAACAGCTAAGGGCAACAAGGGTCTTGATCAAGCAAACAGATAGCAGCTGTGAACAAGGACTGTGACTCATAGTTTCCTATCAGATAAAGCTGACACGAGGTGCTTGCAGCGGGATAATGCAATATTAAGCCTCTACTTGTACCTTCATTTTCTGGATAGTTAAAGTTTATTTAATAGAACAGATCAACTTAAAAGATCTCTGTGTTTTGTTCATGTCCATAAAATCAAATTTAATTGATTTTATGGACATTTTACTACAAACTGGGTTATCTATGGAAAGATCATCATCTGAGCTCAGCTTGATGTACTTATACCTCACTTAGGTGTTTTTATCCATGCACAAGCTAAATCCTTAAAAGTCCTTACAGAAATGCAAAAAATACAAATACAATGATGTTTGGTTTATAATATGCCAAAGTTGAATTTTTGATGCATAGTGCTTGATTCCCCCTGATTATATCATTGCACCACTATTGATATTCACTACGTGTACACGCCTTCAAGTGACATTTGTATTTCCCTCAGTAATTCTTAACTTGCCTTCAGAGAAATTGCATCCTGTGCACACATTTGAGCAGATGGTTTCCAGAGTAGAACACTTTGATTCATGGTTGGTGCTAAAAAGACTGACAAATCCATCTTCAGCTTCATTAATGTTGTCTTCATCTATCTGCATCAGGAAACACAAGTGGCCCAAGCTGACCAATCTCAGGTCAGAGTCGCTGCACATTTTTTCGTTCCTGAAAGATTTGCCATAGGTTGGGTTTTTAAAGTACAGTTGAAATAATGGCATTTCTTTTTAATAAGTTCTCAATACCTGTCATATTTGCAGTGTTATAAATAAGACAAAGGGTTTTTTGAGATTTTATTCTTAATTAAATTTTCCATTGAGCATTGGCTGACTACTGTACTTCAAAACCTTAAAAATGAAAATGCTCCAATAACACACAAGACTATCTCGGTTTGGTTTTCATAACCACCTTTGGTTGAACAAAAGTAACTCAGCAGTTATAAATGGTAAAACAACCTCTGTATTTACCCGCTTTTGATGCCCACCCCTCTCCCATGCTTCCACATCACCTTAGGCTGCTGCGTCTTCTGATTGGCTCAAATGTTGTAATAATCTGTGAGATGCATTAAGTCAACTTCAAGGACTGAGTAAATTCACTGTATGTTTATTTATTTTTTGACTTAAATGCTGATAGTGCCAGTTTGACAGAGAACTATGGTGAAACATGAGCCTTTTTAACATATGAATATTTTTTCTCCCTGAATGATGTTCATGTAAAATGTTCGTTTTGGAGTTGTTCTTTGCTAATATGTTCAGAACTGGCCAATGTATGGTCGGCATTAGTTCCCCAGTGTTTGCCAATCTTTTAACACAATTACCAAGGGGCTAAGAACAGGTCCCTGAGGCACATGAGACAAATCACCCAATAACTTTTAAGGAAAGCTGTGTTCCTGTTCTACAATTTAGAGATGAATGGTTCATGTCACATAAGGGTGCATACTCTCCATCAGTTCTGCGCTGTGAGTCACCGGACGCAGCCAGGCCAAATTAAACTGCATATTTCATCTACAATGTAAAACACACTTGTAGCCATAAACACGCTTCACAATGTGGTAGGCCACAGTCTGAAAAATTATTTTCTGCGTGACTCTAAGCTCTTTCTCTCTCACCTCGTGTGAGTTTATTTATGTAGATTGGATAGAGTGCTGTATAATTATTTCAGTGCTGTGAATGTCCTCTTTTATTTATTCTTCATTTCTTTTCCTTGAATATTATCTTGGGATGAGGGAGAGCAAGCAGCACATATCTATCTATAGACACACGCCAGCCACTTGTGCATGTACTGTATCTGATTACAGATGTTAATTATTTGAAAGTTCGTCCACAGTAAACAGTCCTGAGGGGTGACTTAATGGCACTGAGTGCATATTCCAGCTATTAATTATGGCTCTCAGATCTAAATTTGCTCCATTTGGTATTTAATGAAGACTTTGTGTCAGCATGCATTAATGCGTGTACAATGAATGTGTATGTGTGTGTGCGTGTGTGTCTGTGTGTTTTTATGCTTTCCATCTTGCCTTTAAATAAGAGCAGTTCCAATGAGCTGTTTATTGGCTCAAGGTTTCTTCAGCAGTAATGATGCATGGCGAATGATGTGGGCTGAACTGGAGACTGGGAGGCCACCCTGGCCTTTCTGATGTTACATTGAACCCAAGGAAAAACCTAAAACACTGCCAAGGAAAATCTGTGTGTGTGTGTGTGTGTGTGTGTGTGTGTGTGTGTGTGTGTGTGTGTGTGTGTGTGTGTGTGTGTGTGTGCGTGTGTGCGTGTGTGTGTGTGTGTCTCCGAGTGCGTGCATGTGTGAGTGTCTATGTGTGTGTGCACAAAGAAAATGATGCTTTTATCCTTAAAGTAAAAATGTCCTTAACTTTGGCTGACCATCTTTCATGTATAAATCTTAAGTGGATTAATTCAGTGGACTGAAAAAAGGCTGTTAAAATATGCATTAGGCACACAGTGGAGATCTCAATTAAGTGAGAACAATATCTTGGATCTTTCAGCTAGTTATTGGTGCAGCATGATGAGATTTGAATAAAGCTGGGACCTTTACAGACCAGTGAAGAAAGTAGGAGTTTCACCATGAACAGAAGGATGACTAGATAAAAAATACCTCACGATATGTCTTGTTTTCTTAGAATGATCATTTAGACATAGTTTTGCTATTTTTGAGATTTACCGTGTCATATTAAAGATTCCTCATTTGAGCCTTTAAGTGAAACGCTGTTAACTGAGTTGTAAATGTATTGTGGATCGGGGTCGCCAGCAGTACGGCGGGTGAATTTCTCCTCTCACATGTTCGAGTGATAGATTTTGAGGCTGTGAGCCAGTTGAGTATCCACACTCTACATGCTTACTTCCTTTTGTGATCAAATTAGAAAGCAGTGAGCTGGCATATTTAGAGCTGAAGTTGTTGTCTTCACATACAAACAAACAAAATAAGTCTGAAACTATTAACTTTTTCATTTACAGTTATGACCAATTGAGAGTCACTAGTTCATCTGCAGTGCATGTCTATGGACTGTGAAAGAAACGGGAGAACTTGGAAGGAATCATGAATAGAGCATGCAAATGCAAATTATTCACAGAAAAAAAAAGGAGATTTGAAGATCCAGATTTTGAAGATGTTCTTGCCACTTCACCCCTGTTAAGTGCTTTTAAATTCAGAATATTTTCACAGATAAACCATCTTCATGTTATCCCAAGAAGATCCAGGATGCTTATCTCATACATGTGAAGCAGTGTTTAGTCAACTCCAAACCAGACTAATGAAGGCAAAGCAATGTATTCCCTGGCCAAGCTGATGAGACAAACTCCATCCTTCATCTGGAACAACACTCCCCCTCCCCAAATGAAGACAGGCTCCCATTTATCTTAGGGAAGATGTGTGTGCTTGCATACGTGTGAGACGGGGGTTGTGCGAGGACAGGGGAAATGGTCTGTAAACTTTGTGGGACACACAGGTGTGTCAGAGTTGAAAGCTTCAGGCGTCCCAGGCTCCTGACGTGGTGGTGAAATGTGGCCTTGTTTAGCACAGCGTCAGGCCTGATATTAGAGAGGGTGATGACAGTAACATGAGGGTTAGCTGCACTTCATCTGAAAGTAGACTGGAGAGAGAAAGGCAGAGATGAATGGACATGACCAAATAAAGTCAAAAAATCACTTTTCTGCACATAAAGATGAATGACTGAATGATGAATGATCATTTGTAAATAATAAGACTGACGTGATCGTTATGGTGGATGGTTTTTATTTATTTTATTTTTGTGTTGTTCTGTACCAAAAATGTTGTGACCTGGAGATCCTTGTAGATAAAGACAAAATAACCTATCTATCATTCCCTTTTAGACCGGCCCATGAAGTGGTTTCCGATGTAGTGTCAACATTTAAGTAAAGGAAATACATCTGTGATTGTTCCATGACAAAGTGCAACTTTAACTTCTCATCTGTACTTCATTTATGTATTAATATAGATTTGTGCATATATCAAATGTTGTGACGGTAAAACTTCAAATGCATTAATATTGAGTGTGATGCATGCGGGAAATACAGATATGTGTGTGTGTGTGCGTGCGTGCGTGCGCACGCACGCGCGCGCGCGCACACACACACACACATCTAGAATTCAACGTCTCATTTTGGCTTTTGTCAGCTACTGGTCTTCTTATGAGCCACAATTTGAACAAAAAGATCCAAGGTGTGTGTCTGATTGTTAGACACACAACTCAGACACATACCGCAGTGACAGCAGCCATGTATAAACAACACCCAATTTGTGACGTAACCTGAACCACCTCCAGACAATTCTACTGAGAGTGCTTCATGCCAGTTAAATGACAAAGTTAAAAACAGACCTGTGTTTTTTTCCTGCTCCATTAAAAGGCTTTGCAAAAGCTTTTGGTTTGGATTTGGCCTGGGGGCCAAACTTTTGTGAACTTTGACTGTATTTTATCAGTCCAAAATCTTTAAAACAGCAAAGATCAAATCCTTCAAATGTTATAAACACAGATAAAACTTTTAGTGTCTATGGGAGCCTTGAAGACAAACATTTTATGTTGTAGACACATTATGATGACTATGTGCCCAAATAATTTCTGATAACCTAATAATTTAATGCAATAAAATTTAAAATGACCTGTATTTGTTTTTGATATGTGTTACTATGAGTAAGGCGTTCATCTCCAAACCAGAGAAGAGTTTGGGATGCTCAAGCAGATGAATGACCATCAGTGAATTCTTCAAATGTCTCTGGAGGCCTCAGAGGTGACAAGGTCATCCTTCCTGCTTGGTTAGGCGTATGCACACTCACACACAGGTGCTCATTGTTCAGTCAGACTGCAATCAACATTCACGCCTGGGGCTATTTATCAATTGGACAAATCAGGAAAGAGAATGAAAGTCAGAGAGGGCTTCTTGGAGTAAACAATAGTGAGCATGTCTCATATTTCTAGTCAGATTTACTGGAGTGGCAGTCGACCCTAAATGTCGCATGCATGAGTGGGCCAAGTGATGGTCCAGGATGGTAGAGGGGTGTGTGGGGGTCACACTAAGTGACATCAGTGACTCATAAAAATGTTAATTGCCTGGTAGTAGTCAGCAACAGGTTAACTAGAGGTCAGTAGGATGAACAGTGGATCACTATGCTGCCACATTGACCAAGACTCCTGGAAGGACAGATTTTGTAACTTAAAGAGACCTTCCTGAATAAAAAGAGGATAAATAGAATGTATAATATGTAAATTAATGTTTAAAAACAATTGTGTCTCTTGATGGATATTACCTGGAAAAATACAGTGTTTTTGATATAAATATTTTTAATTTAAGCAGACATGTAGACGTACTTATTGTTATTATTAATAATTTATTTTTAATAGTCCTGCAGGCACGGAAAGATGGAGATATATGGATTCCAGTGACTTAAAGACATTGTTCTCCATTCTAATAATTCAAATAACTCAATTGGAATCTACCACCGTATATGTTTGCATGGACAGTGTTACAGTAGCTGTCTTGATACTCCCATGAATTGCTCAAGCTGTTACCCTGTTGGTGCCTCTAGTTTCTAGGTTAGTGAATCTCCAAATTCGGATGGAAACAAACGTCTGTTGAAAGTTTCACGGCAATCCATCCAACAGATGTTAATATATTATGGTCAAAACAAACATGACATTACAGACCCTGGAATGATCATTACTTCAAAGTCAAGTCAGAGTCAGTGTGCTTTACTCTTTCCTTATCTGTCTCATTTCAAATGTGAAACTTACACTGGAACAAGATTTTTTCTACCTGCTTGAAAGAGTTTTCATCCAGTTGAGGCGTTGGCCATGTTTCAGTGGCAAAAAAAAAAATTGATTCCACAATAGTGGAGGATAGTCTCTTTAAGGGAGAGGACAGACACTATAATTTAATTGAAAACATTGTGAGAGTGCTGCAGATGAGTCTGGCCATGAAGATTCCTATCAGATATAGCAAGGACTGAGGGCGTCCTTCTCCATCTCTGTTTTTCTCCTCTTTGACTATGACTCTTCTCCTGAAGTGTTTTTCTGATTGCTGCCCAACACAAACATAAAAGCTGTGATCAGTTTTAATAGAGAAAGAGACACATATTTTCATTTTCACAGTGGCCATCACTGAAACAAACACAAACCACCATCGTTGGGATAATTTAGGCTGAAGATGATGGCGTTGTGGGTATGAATAAAACAGGTAATACTTCAGCCTGTTGGAAACAGTCTAAAAGTGACACACAAAAACAAACATACACCCTCCTTTGATTTTATTCATTCTTCATACAGTATCTATCTCTGGTTTTCCAGATGCAAAAATACTGTACATAGATTGTCCATGCACTGAAGTGCTTACTGTTATTTACTGCATCTGTGTGACAGGCTGTTTGCCTAACAAGTAGACCTTTTAGTAGAGAATTAGAGAACCTTGGACAAACTGCTGGACATCATGGACAATGTCAGCCACCCTCTGCACACCGTTACCAACAACCAGAGAAGCCTGAGCAGCCAGAGGCTGCACCTCCCAACATGCAGGACAAACAGACTTAAGAACTCCTTCATTCCCCTAGCCATTAAACTGCTAAACTCCTCTCTGGGGGAGATGAAGAAGAAGAGAGTTCACACGAGAGCTGAGGGATGACACAAACAATACAGCAAAAACAATGCAAACACTATAGACATTTCACTATACCCATGCTTAACTAGGCCTGTTTATTTGATTCTATTTCTGTCCCTATTTATGATTTTCTATTTGTATATTCTTGATGGGTTATTTATTACTCTTTCTATTTGGTGCTGTAGTATTTTCTATGTGCTGGTGCTTTCTGTGTGCTTTTTCTGTGTTTTGTGTACTTACTGTGCTGTGTGCAACAGAGAAATTAATTCCCCTGATGGAACCTCCTTAAGGGATAAGTAAAGTTATACTCTACTCTACTCTACTCTACTCTACTCTACTCTACTCTACTCTACTCTACTCTACTCTACTCTACTTTTTCACCCAGTAACTGTAAATTTTGAAATCATGTTGCTTTTAATTCCTGAGGGTTAGACACAGCAGTAGACAGAGATTCTCAGGATCGTCTACCAAAAGCAAACCAGTTTCCACTAAATGTGACTGTAATGTAAATGTAATACTGATGGCAATTTTCTTTTCTTCAAGTAGAACTACAATTAAGTCAGTAAGATCTCGGTGGAAGAGAACTATAAACCTATTGACTGATCTTTACTCAAGTGAAAGTACAACCTTTGCAAAGCAGTCAGAGTAAAAAAAAAATCTGTGAAAAGCTACAGTACTGCTTGGATCTATGAAAGTAGGTCAGAGAACTAGTTTTGATCTTTGACCTATGCAAGTACAGTAGGTCAGGGTAAAATTTTGAATTCAGGGGTGTTGCAGGATGTTGCAGTCTCTGACTGCAACATCTGGTTCTTGTTTTAAGTTTGAAATTGATTCAAATCAACGTTTTTGATCACAAAAGTAAGAGAACTATTTACAGAACCAGTTTATTATGAACTCATTTTATTCTTAAGTGTATGAATATTTACAGAACAACCTCAGAATTGAGATTCAATGCTTTTGATGACAAAAGTAAAGGAACTATTTACAGAACACGTTTTTCATTAACTCAGACCATGAAGTGCATTGATAAAAACAATGCGTGCAACAGGAAATTAGGAACTACAAAGCATGCATGAACAAGAATTGTCATACTCAACACAAATTTCTAATTTTGTTCTTTTGAATTTTAAAAAAAAAAAGTACCACCTAATGTTCTTGCCGTTATTTTTTTCACACAAACTTAGACAATGTTGATTAAGGTGTGTGTGTGTGCGTGTGTTTGTGTCTGTATGTGCATGTGTGTATAATGAGTGACTGTGTGAGACGGAGAGAGAAAGAGATAGAGAGAGTGTGTGTGTGTTAGTGTATGTGTGTGTTAGTGTGTGTGTGTGTGTGTGTGCGTGCGCTATGTAACAGTTAAAATATCTATACTGTAAATAAATTATTAATTTGAACTGAAGTGAGAAAATGCCAAACTAAGAGCAAGCAGGTTAAAAAAACAACAACTGGAGTGGAGGCAGTGATCGATGCAACACAAGCAGTTTTCAGTTCTGTCTGGTCAAATGCGCCCCGTTGGTGCAACAAAACAAAACAAGAAACAAGTTCACCAAGTAAGTTTGAATAGACCGAAATAGAGGCAAGCTGAAGAAAACCTAAGGACAGCAACATGAGCTACAGTGAGATTAGTCAATGTATGTGTATGCATGTGCGAGGGTGGGGCAGCGACAGCTCTGGCTGCAACCTGCAGCGATGTGTCTCTGTCGGGATGGGCGGCGCTGTGTGTGACTGACCAATCAAAGAGTGTGAAGACAGTCAGTTATGAGGAGTTATGAGTATGAGCATGATTAATGCCGAGTTTTAGTCATATCATGCTCGTACTCATCAAAAAAGCATTATCCGTGCCGAAAACTTGTCTGAAACGAGTACCCGGCTCAACCCCAATAAATATTGTATATGTATATGTAAATGAAAAAGAGATGTGAGTGAGGTTCATTGGAAACATGACGAAAGAGTTTGTTTCATTAAAAAGACATTAGTCACACAACATTAAGCTCTCAAAGAACAAAATTATGTCACTCAGATTATATGAATGGTATTCAATGTCTTTATGCATTCTGCTAATAAAACACAAGATGCCAGCCCGGCAACAAAGATATAAGAGTACTGAATGCAGTACAACAAAATGTCCTTTTGGAAGTTGTTTTTACAATATCCTTTTGTGTTGGATCAAATGATCATTTCTCGTAAATGAAATGAAAATATACGAAATGAATCATATTTGAGAAAACATGACTAAAACAAACAAATTTACCTACGAGGGCAGTACAAAGACAGATTTCTGACTGAGGCAATTAGAAATGTGGCAAATAAAAATCAATATTTCAGTCCACAAAGACTTGGCTTGGGAACAGGAGGGTTCAAGACTAGACTGTACCAAAGTTTGGATTATGAACTGGTAGCTGGAGAGATGAAAGTTCACCTCCTACGCACTGCAGAGGCGCCGAATCCCACAAGCTGCTCCAAGGGCACTGCTACATGTCTGTCCCTCAATGCACCATCGCTCTATATTAATTGCATCCTTAAAGTCACTGAGTGTTTTTGTGTGTGTGTGTGTGTGTGTGTGTGTGTGTGTGTGTGTGTGTGTGTGTGTGAGTGTGTGTGTGTGTGTGTGTGTGTGTGAGAGAGAGAGAGAGAGAGAGTGTGTGTGTGTAGATCTGTAGATCAGATCTTTAGAGCACTGTATTATTCATTGGCCTCACATAATGGTTGATTTGAAATTGGAAAATGCTAAAGCTGATAAATAATCAATCTTTAGTTTTTGAAAACTAGAAACATAAACATACATATTAGTACCATTTCTGAGTACACATGTCAAACCACAAGAGTCCGAGCTCCTCGTACAAGACCTGAAGACAGGACAGAATCTAGTCCAGCACTGAAATGAACTGAACTGCAGATACTAAATATCCTGTGAATAAATGATAAAGAGGAAGCAAGGATCCAGTGATTTGGCTGGCTGAAGTTTTTAGTCAGGTTCTGTTCCCTGTAGATAAATACTGGATGGCCTCGTTGGCCTTGCCTGTGGTCCAAGTCCACTGCCAGGACTGTGCTTTTACCCAGCTGGCCTTGAATGTAAACTTAGCATGCTCACAGTAATTTCACCTTAGTCAGATAGCATGCATTGTTAGCAAAGCCTCCCCGGGGGAAGATGGAAGCTAAAGAACAGAGGAGGACCTCTGCGAACCGTAGTTTTCCTTCCTTTACCATTCAGGCCAACTCTACCCGAACCAGGAGACATCTGATTTACACCCCTGCGGTTGGATTGAGGGAACTCGACGGTCAGATACCTTGTGTCAGGACACCCTCTCAACCGTTGCCTCTGTCTTATTTACGAGGCCAGCAGCTTTCAGCCTCATGGCTGATCTTTTTTCCATAAGGTAGACTGATTTCAAGCCCAAATAAAAAGACTGGATGAACATCTCTATTTTGTATGGAGTCAATATTTGATTATATGCAGATTATTAATCAGAATAATCCCAAACGATTCATTCAGTCATTTTCACGACGAGGAGAAAGAGGAGATGACTGTAACCATCTTCAGCCATGTAGCCGCCTTGCATGTTACAGGTCTACTGGAGCCTATCCCAGGTATGTGGATATTTTATGTACATGACAGACAAACAACCACAGACTCACAGACAGTTTGGAGTGACCAGTTCTCCTAACCTGTATGTCTTTGAAGGTGGGAAGAAGCCAGAGAACCCCGGGAGAACCCACAGAGACACAAGGAGAACATATAAAAAAATGCAAAGAAAAAATAATCCAACCAAGAACCTTCTTGATGTGAGGTGGCAGCGCTACCCACTGAACCGCCATGCCACCAAGCCTAAAGATGAAAAATTTAATTTTCTTTTGCTGCCTTATCAGCACTTCCCTAAAACAATTATCTGGAGCTGTCATTCCTTTTGGTTCAGTGTGCTTGGTCAGCTCCTTTGCACTCAGAAATAGAAACCCTCAAACTTTCGCCCATCACTGTCTGATACGTCTCGACTGCAAGAAGCAATTTCCATTCTCTGTTACACATGTTGGACCATCATTTGACAGAGGAACTACATGTTCATACCTTTCACTCCTAATATACTCTTGTCTACTTAACTTTATTTCACTTTACTGCAGGTAGGTTATGCTTTGTCAGGAAGTGTTGGAGGTCACCTAGGTCTGGTGTTATTACTTAGTGACTGACACTTTGACAAGCCCTCTTGTCTTGGCCCAGTCCATTTCTGGTGAACCCAAATAGCTGCATTATGATGGATAGCAGCTGACAGACGGCTGACAGTGACTGGAGGGAAAGGCCGACTGCGGTAGCGCTCCCACTGCTGGCTAAACCTTTTAGAGGTCATTGCAGAAGTTTGAATTTGTGTAAGCAGGAATCTCCACTGTCATGGTAAAGTTTAATCAAACAGTGTCACAGATGAATGTGGCTGTTGCTTGGAGGTGATAAACAGGAGTGAAGTGTGGGAGGAAGGTAAATTTGAATCTCTATGCTGAATAAGTAGCACCGCTCTGTGTTCCAGCTCGGCACCTGAGCAAGCCTCTTCACCTCCAACTACATTGATGGTTCGTTATTACAGTTCCCAGCTTTAAATGTATGTAGGGTGTCACTGGGGTGACTAAATTTACCTGTCTGTCAGTCTCTCTGTGATCACAGAGCTGCACTTCTTAATCACACATAGTGGATTGGATTTCAGACTTTCATAACTACTGGTCAGTGGCACTTATATTACAACTGCATGATAAGATCTAGAGCTCTGTGTGTATTTGTGTGTCTCCAGAACCCAGGGCATGAACCTGTCCATCAGTTGCAGGGACAAAGACCCATGTCAGGGTGCACTGTGCACTCACTGTTACTAGACCTTTTCAGACACAATCTTCTTAATATAGGGCAATGAAATGCAATAAATGCATAACATTAGGGGAGAACAGGGTAACTTGGGGCATTTTTTATATTTATTAATTTCACTGCATATTAAATGAGTATATTTTCAGATTATAAATACTAAACACACCTCAGGTTGTTGTCTACCCATGGAGATTAAAATGAGCTATGTAGTTTTTATGGATCCACACAAATGGTGCATCAAAAGAAGTTAGTCCTTCTTGCCCCAGTTTTCGGTAAATTGAATGGAACTTTAATAATGCCATTAACTGAAAAGAAAAATCCAATAATTTTCAATAAAACAACATTAGTGTCCTACCTAAACATTTTCCATAAACTAACTTGACATATCTTTATTTTTGTTTACAGAAAAAACATATGTATGCATGTTTTATATCTATGTATTTATGCATGTACTTTATAGTATCCTCAGACAAGCCACCGTACCTTAGTGCCTTCTCCTTGAGTTCCTGTGAATGGTTGTTGCTCCTGCTGAGCAGGTAGTGCCTTGCATGGTATGGACGCTATACTGAATGAATGAATGACTGTGTGAACTGGTGAATGCTGAGTACTGTCCATTTATATTGGTCAACAATCAGGTATTTTCTGTGTTAACTTAGTACCACTGCGGTACTAAGAAAGAAAGAAAGCATAGCCGCGGTGCACTGACGTTGCACCAAGGGTTTCCCCACCTCACACCCTAAGACAGCTGGGATAGGCTCAAACTCCCCACGACGTGCGCAAGTGGATGAAGCAGAAGGAAAAAATTAATAAATGAATGAACTTAGTACCACTAGTAGCAATGATCTTCTGTTAACTTACCTTGTGAAGGTACATTTATATGCTTTACAATAAGGACAAATTCCAAGATGGTTGGAACTGAACAGCATGTCTTGTAATCATTCCAAAGGTAGTTGGGTGTAATTCAGAGAACTTATGGATATGGTTGAGTGAAACAAAACACCAGAACATTACCATCAGAAATGGTTGAGAGCAGGGTAGTTACAATTCACGGCAAGGCACAAAAAAATGTATGCACACAATGAAGAAAAAAAATCATTAGAAATATGAGAAATCTGTCCTCAAATAAAGATGCAACTCATGGATTCACAGACCACTGACCAGCATGTTACCGGCATCTGCATTTACGGCTTTGTATTTACCTGATACATTATAGAAACTGTTTCCATATTGGGGTTTTTTCTTCAATCAATGAACTTCACTGATGGATCGATGTGTGTGCAAACCTCAAAGTTTGAGTTTGGCAAAGTTTTTTTTGTGAAATGTTGTCTAGAAGAACACATTTGTTGTTTAATCTCATGTTAGCTGATCCTCTGAAAAGCTTTCTATTGGAGCTGATTAATTTACAAAACACTTTACTGCAGTTTAATCAAACACACACGCTCTGTGTGCTAGTGTTCCAATCTAAGGGAGGCATAGACTTTTACTCGATTACAATACAAAGAACGAAAGAAATGAAGGCCTTTACTGTAATCTCTCAAATTAATCTCTGTGACCTCACCTTTTTATTAATGCAATTGCCACCAAATGGCTTAAATCAAGTGAACACAGCACAGAGTTCTGCAGGGCTCTAGCAAAAGGCTGACAATTAAGGGTAAGCTGCTACACAACACAGGACCTGTGTTGTCCTGCCTGTGTTGTCCTGCCTGTGTTGTACTGACTGTGTTGTACTGTCTGTGTTGTACTGCCTGTTGTACTGCCTGTTTACTGTGGGTCAGAGAGAACTGCAATTTCATCTGTGCTGTATGTTGTTCATATATGGTACACTTGACAATAAAGCTGACTTTGACTTTGATAAGCGGTTGAACATGGATGGATGGCATTTAGCAACATTAACAGCCTGAGGGGTTAATGATGCTTCTTTTTTTCAGCTTTTGTCTATCCTCTTGACATGTACGGTACATATGTCACATTTGATGATAAAATGATACAGAATCATGTTCCAGAAATATAGTGTTTCTCTAATTGTCTCCTTTCTTGTGCTCAGTGCTCAGTACACTGCTGTAGTATTTTAGTACCCCATTCTTATTGTTTTCAGTCATTGCTTTTGGTGTGACTTGTGGGATCTGAGTTGCCTCAGGATGTATTACATTCTCTGATATTCCAATAATGCCCAAAATCTTTTTTTGTATATTGCCAAATGGTAGGTTCCTAATAAGTTAAAGTGAAGATCATAAGGCCAGTAATATGAATAATGTTTATTTATTCCATTTCCCTCGATCATCAAGCATGATTGCTCAATTCCAATTCCTTTAAATCCTTTCCTTGCTTTAGAGTGCCCTTCATTCAACCTCATTCCACAGTTATGGGGTTGCAATATTTATCTAAGAAATTATGTCATGAAGACTTAAACACTGGTCCTTAAACACTTAATACACAATTGGAAAAAAAAATCTTCCTAAACACTCAACAACAACAAAGACTTTAAGGAAATTTGTTTTGAATATCAACATTCATTGGTTTTATTGACAGGAAAATAAATAATTGAGAGATTTCTTGGAGAGGTTTCTTTCTACAGGAAATCAGATTAAATGCCGAGTTTGCTTCTCTTCAATGTATGAAAATACTCTATAGTTCTATACAAGCCTGTTGCTACCATACCATTATCACCTAGGAACACATCTGACCTGATTTGTTGGACAGAACAAAAGAAAATTGAAAAATAAAACTAATTCATTTGAAATCATCTTCTTGAAGACAAGATGATCGTAATCGTCTCGTCTTTAGCTGCTTATGCAAAGTTATGGGTCATGGGTTCTGCTGGAACCACTCCCAACTGGCTACGGACAAAAGACGGGGTACACCCTGGATGAGAAACCAGCTCATTGCAATAAAATCTATTTTTAAAGAAATTGAGAAAAAATGTATATTGTCCTAAAGAGGATGAGAATAGTGTTGGACACAATGCGCAAAAAACATTTTTTTCTAAAGTGTACATTAATGCAATTACATCCGTATAATGTAGCCACAAGAGGACACAAGCCAGAGTCTTATTGTGCCGGTCCCAAGCCCAGATAAATACAGAGGGTTGCGTCAGGAAGGGCATCCGGTATAAAACTTTTTCCAAATCAAACATGCGAATCAAACCTATGACTTCCATACCAGATTGGTCGAGGCCCGAGTTAACAACGACCGCTATTGGTGCTGTTGACCTACAGGGCGCCGGTGGAAATTGGACTACTGTTGGTCAAAGAAGGAGAGGAGGAAAGTGTGCCCGTAAGAAAAGAGAGAAGAGGAACGCCAAGAGTATAGGACTGAGAGTAAGGACGGTGAATGTTGGAACTATTACAGGGAAAGGTAGAGAGTTGGTTGACATGATGCAGAGGAGGAAGGTAGACATACTGTGTGTACAGGAGACCAGGTGGAAAGGTAGCAAGGATAGAAGTTTAGGAGCAGGGTTCAATTGTTCTATCATGGTGTAGATAGGAAGAGAAATGGAGTAGGAGTTATCTTGAAAGAGGAGTTTGTTAGGAATGTCCTAGAGGTAAAAAGAGTGTCAGAGTGATGAGTCTGAAGCTAGAAATCGAAATTGTGATGTTCAATGTTGTTAGTAGGTATGCTCCAAAGGTGGGATGTGAGTTGGAGGAGAAAGAAATTCTGGTTGGACTTTGATGAAATGATGCAGAGCATACCTAGAAGTGAGAGAGTTGTCATTGGTGCAGACTTCAATGGACATGTTGGTGCAGGTAACAGAGGTGATGAGGAGGTGATGGGCAGGTTTGGTATCCAGGAGAGGAACGCAGAAGAAAAGATGGTAGTTCACTTCGCAAAAAGGATGGAAATGGCTATAGTAAATACTTTCTTCCACGTATGCTAGGTTGGACAGTAAGGAGGGAAAGACTGATCTATACAGGCTGGCAAGACAGAGAGACAGAGATGGGAAGGACGTGCAGCAGGTTAGGGTGATTAAGTATAGGGATGGAAGTCTATTGACAGTTGCCAGTAGTGTGATGAGAACATGGAAAGAGTACTTTGAAGAGTTGATGAACGTGGAAAATGAAAGAGAACAAAGACTAGAAGAGGTGGCCGTTGTGGACCAGGAAGTAGCAAAGATTAGTCAGGATGAAGTGAGGAGGGCACTGAAGAGGATGAAGAGTGGAAAGGTAGCCTTTCCTGATGATACACCTGGAGAGAAGTGCCTAGGAGGGGTGGCAGTAGAGTTTCTGACTGGGTTGTTCAACAAGATCTTAGATAGTGAGAAGATGCCTGAGGAATGGAGGAGAAGTGTGCTGGTGCCCATTTTTAAGAACAAGGGAGATGTGCAGAGTTGTGGCTGATAAGCCATACAATGAAGCTATGGGAAAGAGTAGTGGAAGCTAGGCTAAGGGCAGAAGTGAGCATTTGTGAGCAGCAGTATGGTTTCATGCCAAAAAAGAGTACTACAGATGCAATATTTGCTGGAGTGGCAGAGAAGTATGTTAGAGAAGTGCAGGACATGTATGAGGACTGTAAGACAGTGGTGAGGTGTGCTGTAGGTGTGACAGAGGAGTTTAAGGTGGAGGTGGGACTGAATCAGGGATCAGCTCTGAGCCCCTTCTTGTTCACTATGGTGATGGAAAGGCTGACAGGCGAGGTTAGACAGGAATCTCCATGGACTATGATGTTTGCAGATGACATTGTGATCTGCAGCAAGAGCAGGGAACAGGTGGAGGAGAAGCTAGAGAGGTGGAGGTTTGTCCTGGAAAGGAGAGGAATGAAGGTTAGCCGCAGTAAGACAGAGTACATGTTTGTGAATGAGAGGAACCCAAGTGGAAGAGTGAGGTTACAGGGACAAGATATCAAGAAGGTGGAGGATTTTAAGTACTTAGGGTCAACAGTCCAGAGTAATGGAGAGTGTGGAAAAGAGGTGAAGAAGCGTGTACCGGCAGGATGGTATGGGTGGAGGAAAGTGTCAGGTGTGGTAGAAGAGTTTCAGCTAAAATGAAAGGAAAGGTGTATAAAATTGTGATGAGACCAGCGATGTTGTTTGGTCTAGAGACAGTGTCACTGAGGAAAAAACAGGAGGCAGAGCTGGAGGCAGCAGAGATGAAGATGCTGAGATTCTCTTTGGAAGTGACCAGGATAGATAGGATCAGGATGAGTACATCAGACGGACAGTACATGGTAGAGAATTTGGAGATAAAGTCAGAGAGTCCAAACTGAGATGGTTTGGACATGTCCAGAGGAGAGATAGTGAATGCGTTGGTAGAAGGATGCTGAGTTTCGAACTGCCAGGCAGGAGGCCTAGAGGAAGACCAAAGAGGAGGTTTATGGATGTAGTGAAAGAGGACACGAAGGTAGTTGGTGTGAGAGAAGAGGATGCAGAAGACGGTTAGATGGAGGCAACTGATTTGCTGTGGCGATCCATGAAGGGAAAAGCCAAAAGGAAAAAAAGAAGAAGAATGCAATTACATCTGTATCAGTAAGATTGCCCTATCAATTCTTAACATTTTGTGTAGATATTTAACATGTGCGAGAATAGTGTTCATCTCTCTTTTAGATTGCCTTGTAACAACTTTTTGTACCACTTTATTCTTCCCGTCCGTTTTGAGTCTGAGGGGCTATCTTTAGGAACAGATGACCATAATCCTAAATCTCCTAAAGAAGTGGAACCTACCTTATATGGGAATGTGCAAAAAGGAGAGGTAAGGGTGAGAGGAAGATAGAGAAATGGGACCGGACAAATGAAACCACACTTGCCTTTCTTAAAATATTAATTGACACAAAGCTTTGTGTTCAGAAATAATTATGATTAATTTGAAAAATGTGACCCTGCCCGGAGGAAGCCCGGGGCCCACGTCTTGAGCCAGGCCTGGACGGAGGGCCCGTCAGCGAGCGCCTGGTGGCCGGGTCTGCCACGGGGCCCGGCCGGGCTCAGCCCGAAAAGGCAACGTGGATTCTTCCCACCCCTGTGGACCCACCACCCGCAGGGCAGACCGATGGGGTCGGGTGCGCTGCCATATGGGTGGCAGTGACGACAGGGGGTTACGACGGACCAGACCCGGGCGGCAGAAGTTGGCTTTGGGGACGTGGAATGTCACCTCACTGGCGGGGAAGGAGCCGGAACTTGTGTTGGAGGTGGAGCGCTACCAGTTGGATCTGGTGGGGCTTACCTCCACGCATAGCCTCGGTTCTGGATCCAAACTCCTGGATAGGGGTTGGACCTTGTTTTACTCCGGAGTTGCATCAGGCGTGAGGCGCAGGGCGGGTGTGGGGATACTCACAAGCCCCCGGCTGAGCGCTGCTGTGTTGGAGTTTACCCCGGTAGATGAGAGGGTCGCTTCCCTACGCCTTAAGGCTGTGGGGGGGAAAACTCTGACTGTTGTTTGTGCATATGCACCAAATATCAGTTCAGAGTATTCGGCCTTCTTGGAGTCCCTAAATGGGGTCCTTGAAGGGATCCCTGCAGGGGACTCCATTGTTCTCCTGGGGGACTTCAACGCACACGTCGGCAATGATGGAGACACTTGGAGGGGCGTGATTGGGAGGAATGGCCTCCCTGATCTGAACCCGAGCGGTGTTATGTTGTTGGACTGCTGTGCTAGTCACGGATTGTTCATAACTAACACCATGTTCGAACACAAGGATGCTCATAAGTGTACCTGGTACCAGAGCACCCTTTGGTCGGAGGTCAATGATTGATCTTGTGATCGTATCATCTGACCTTCGACCGTGTGTTTTGGACACACGGGTGAAGAGAGGGGCAGAGCTGTCAACTGATCACCACCTGGTGGTGAGTTGGGTCCGTTGGCGGAGGAAACCTTTGGATAGACCTGGTAAGCCCAAACGAGTAGTGCGGGTGAACTGGGAACGTCTGGAGGAGGACTCTGTCCGTGAGGCCTTCAATTCACACCTCCGAAGGAGCTTCTCGTGCATCCCTGTGGAGGCTGGGGGCATTGAACCTGAATGGTCGATGTTCAAAGCTTCCATTGCTGAAGCTGCAGCTGAGAGCTGTGGTCTCAAGGTCTTGGGTGCCTCAAGGGGCGGTAACCGTCGAACACCGTGGTGGACCCCGGTGGTCAGGGAAGCCGTCCGACTGAAGAAGGAGGCCTTCAGGGGCATGTTGTCCCTGGGGACTCCTGAAGCAGTTGCAGGGTACCGACGGGCCAAAAGGACTGCAGCCTCGGCTGTGATGGAGCCAAAACAGAGGGTGTGGGAGGAGTTCGGAGAGGCCATGGAGAAGGACTATCGGACGGCACCAAAGTGGTTCTGGAGGACTGTCCGACACCTCAGGAGGGGGAAACGGTGAACCATCCAAGCTGTATACAGCAAAGATGGGACACTGTTGACCTCGACTGAGGAGGTTGTCGGTCGGTGGAAGGAACACTTTGAGGAACTCCTGAAGCCAACTACCCCAACTGACCCGTCCTCTGTTGTAGAGGCAGAGCTGGAGGATGATGGGGGATCAGAGTCAATCTCTCGGGGTGAAGTCACCGAGGTAGTTAAACAACTGCACGGTGGCAAAGCCCCGGGTGTTGATGAGATTCGCCCGGAAATGCTGAAGGCTCTGGGTGTTGAGGGGCTGTCGTGGATGACACGCCTCTTTAACATTGCGTGGAAGTCTGGGGCAGTGCCGAATGAGTGGCAGACTGGGGTGGTGGTTCCTCCTTTTAAAAAGGGGGACCAGAGGGTGTGTGCCAATTACAGGGGCATCACACTCCTCAGCCTCCCTGGGAAAGTTTACTCCAAGGTGCTGGAAAGGAGGGTCCGGCCGATTGTCGAGCCTCGGATTGAGGAGGAACAATGTGGGTTCCGTCCTGGTCGTGGAACAACGGACCAGCTTTTTACTCTCACAGGGATCCTAAAGGGGGCTTGGGAGTATGCCCATCCAGTCTACATGTGTTTTGTGGACTTGGAGAAGGCATATGATCGTGTCCCCAGGGATATACTGTGGGAAGTACTGCGGGAGTATGGGGTGAGGGGGCCTCTCCTCAGGGCCATCCAATCCCTGTACGCCCAAAGTGAGAGCTGCGTTCGAGTTCTCGGCAGTAAGTCGAACTTGTTCCGAGTAGCTGTTGGCCTTTGCCAGGGCTGCGCTTTATCACCAATTCTGTTTGTGATTTTCATGGACAGGATATCGAGGCGTATTCGTGGTGAGGAGGCTTTACAGTTTGGTGGCCTGAGGATTGCATCACTGCTTTTTGCAGATGATGTGGTCCTGTTTGCGTCATCAGCCTGTGACCTGCAGCGCTCACTGGTCCGGTTTGCAGCCGAGTGTGAAGCGGCGGAGATGAGGATTAGCACCTCCAAATCTGAGGCCATGGTCCTCAGCAGGAAACCGGTGGACTGCCTTCTCCAAGTGGGGAATGAGGTCCTTCCACAAGTGAAGGAGTTTAAGTATCTCGGGGTCCTGTTCACGAGTGAGGGAACAATGGAGCGTGAGATTGGACGGAGAATTGGGGCAGCAGGAGCGGTATTGCAGTCGCTTTACCGCACTGTTGTCACAAAGAGGGAGCAAAGCCGAGAGGCAAAGCTCTCTATCTACCGTTCAATCTTCGTTCCTACCCTCACCTATGGTCATGAGCGATGGGTCATGACCGAAAGAACGAGATCGCGGATACAGGCGGCTGAAATGGGCTTTCTTAGGCGGATAGCTGGTGTCTCCCTTAGAGATAAGGTGAGAAACACTGCTGTTCGCGAGGGGCTCAGAGTAGAGCCGCTGCTCCTTCGCGTGGAAAGGAGTCAGTTGAGGTGGTTTGGGCATCTGGTGCGGATGCCTCCGGGACGCCTCCCTAGGGAGGTGTTTCTGGCACGTCCAGCTGGGAGGAGACCTCGGGGCAGACCCAGGACCAGGTGGAGGGATTATATCTCAAAACTGGCCTGGGAACGCCTTGGGATCCCCCAGTCAGAGCTGGTGGATGTGGCCGGGGAAAGGGAAGTTTGGGGCTCCCTGTTGAAGCTGCTGCCCCCGCGACCCGATTCCGGATAAGCGGTGGAAGATGGATGGATGGATGGATGGATGTTCTTCACGTATATATTTCCCACTGACGTTCTACTGTTACTGCAGGAAAACATTAGTTTTTAATGTGCATCTCCTCATAGCTTTGCATTGATTTTGTATGTAATCACATTAGAACACATTTGTTATGAAAATAGCAATACAAGTAAGTTGTAGTAGGAGTAAAACCTGCTAATTTGCAGCCTTTATGTCTAGCTTCAGAACTTTGCATGCCAAGAACTATCATACTCATACTTCATTCAGATTAGTTGGTCTACCAGTGTGTTTTTCGTCTGTGTCATGTAGCCTAATTCTTGCTTATTTTTTCAACTTTAACACAGAGATAGTATGCAGATTGTATGGGAGCCATACAAACCCTATTAATCATAGTACAGGCTGTGATTCCATAGGGAGACAAGATCCCTCTGTGTGTATTTATACATTTTTGCATGTGCACACTGCTTTCAACCATAGTACAAGTACTGCAGTCCAGTGTTGATACATCTGTTCTTTGTACAAAGTATGTTTGTTGATTATTTCGTGTGTGTGTGTGTGTGTGTGTGTGTATGTGTGTGTGTGTGTGTGTGTGTGTGTATGTGTGTGTGTGTGTGTGTGTGTGTTGTCTGTCTGTCTGTCCCCATGTCTTGCAATACTTCAGGTCTGCACCCAACTAAAAAGATCCAATATCCAAAATCGATTCATCAACGTCATAAAATGCACTCCCATTGCAGCGGCGTGCTTGTCTTTTAATGTGTAGATACATTTGTCTATTTTCATACGTTTAAGTCTGTATATGTGCATAGTCTGTTTTGCTTAAGTTCTCTCCAGGAGAGAACAGATCAATTGCGAGGTGATTTCTGTGAGTGTGTTTATATTGTTTGCACTAAAAGATTGCAGTCTACTAGTACTTCAACGCATACGAAACCTGTGTCCATCTCATGCAAGCTGGCCTAACCTGATGTTCAGTTCACTGAGAATAAGAAAATTTTCTCTTTTAAATTTAGCCCTCAAAAATGAAATACCCCACATTTATTTATTTAATCTTGTTCTGGACTATCTTTTCAAAGCATCTCAGCTGTTCCCAAGTTCATTGAAAGATGTATACTGCGTGAAGCTAGTTTACATACTGTATGTAAATCTTGATTGATTGATCTAGACTGTTGCCAGATTCAATTTTGTAAATTGGTTCAAAACGGCTTGTGATCGTAACTTAATGGTTTCTTGTGATCATCATGCCGCTGTTTGTATTTGCCACTGTATTCAGATTTAATCAATTCTGATTTGTTCAGGGAACTTAAACACTAATTTGAACTGACTTTAGCAGCCTAGCCATTGCATCTGAATTACCAGCTGCACTAATGATGCTGTCATGCCAGGTGCCATTAACACCTTAATGGCAAATGAGAGTTAATGATGTTCATGCTCACACTTGTTGCTTTTAAATGATATGTTCAGTTCACTATTCACCCAAAACGTGACCATGTTCAATGAAAGCTGCTTTTGCGTGTTCATGCACAACAGCAGTGTGTGTGTACTGAATGATATGTACACTCTGTCCCATGTGTGTGTTTCAACATGTGACAGATGTATGCATATGTTTGTTTTCCTCCACCTGGATTTGTGCATTTAGGTGAATACCAGCATATGTATCCGTGTGCATGTGTTCGACAGTAAAACTGTGTGTGTGCGTGTGTGCGTGCGTGAGAGAGAGAGAGAGAGAGAGAGAGAGAGCGAGAGAGACAGAGAGAGAGAGAGAGAGAGAGAGAGAGAGAGAGAGAGAGAGAGAGAGACAGAGAGAGACAGAGAGAGACAGAGAGAGAGAGAGAGAGAGAGAGAGGGAACTTCAGCACATGGTCCAATCATCAGGAACAGATGGGCTGATAAAATGCCAGTGAAGCAGCCATTACAACCAATAAACTATTGCCGGCTGTTGACTCAGTGTAGGGCTGCCAGGTTTGAATACAATAATGCATTGAAAAAATATCAATCTTGATAAGCCTTCCTTGGATTTGTATCTGGAAATTTACTTTCATGCAGATGAAACGGGTTGAAAGACTGAAGCGAGAAATGATCAATGACGCTAGATTAAAATAATTTCTAAGAGCTTGCATTATTCAGTTGGGCTTGAAAGGGATTTTGATTGGCAGCAAATGAGCGAAAAATCCAGACATGACTGATCGGACTTTTCAATTCATTGACACGATTGTGTTCTACTGGTAAAATTTCTGTTCTTGTTTCAACTGTTATCTAACGTTGAGAAATGACACACAGTTTCAACAGGATGGCAATTACCTTCTCAGCAAAGATCACATAACTGTGATCTTTAGTTAGGTGATCTAAATAAATATTCCAATTTCTTGTGATAATTGGAATATGGGCTTATTCTACATTTTTTGCTTAAGTGGAAAACACATTGATAACTCTTTGATTTTTGCACACTGTGTATGAAGTTAAGGGACAGCAAAGTTAAAATGAACTGGGTCTGTATTTGAAGTACATAAGTAAAAAAAGTCTTGGTGGCATTTTTATTTTTTCATTTGCAACGGGGACTTAGAAAAAATAAATTTATCTTACGTTATGGAGCGCGCCATGACAGTAGAAGTGACGCAACTGTAGACCACGGGGTGAATCCATATCAATGCAGATAAAGCAAGCGACAAGGTAAAGAGCTGGCATTCTCGTAATAATTTATCCGAATATCATCAAAAATAATGTCAGCGTCATTGGAAACTGAAGACGAGTTCCCAGTGAACCCACCTGGGGGTGTAATTATTCCATATAATTACCACTCGATGTACAAGGAGGATGAGAGTTTGGACATCTAGCGACTAATCCCAGGTGTCTTCATCTGAATCAGATTCTAAAAAAGATATCAAAGTAGTTTTAATGTCCCGTTTTGGTTGTATTGAAAATTAATTGCGCTACCGATGCTAATGCGCTAGCCCGTCAATGGGATTTTCTATATTATGTTAGCATTGAGGTAGCAGCCATTCGTTACTGTTGGACTTTGTGCAATTAATAACAACTGTAGTTTATATTAATATGTCTTGTATTTACGAATATATAAGGATCAGAACCTGACATGCTCTTTTTGTACGTTTTATTCCAGTGTCACAGATCTTTTCATCTTATCACTTTTGATATGGTTTACTTTTCGCGAGTGCCATGATCGTGCGATAATCTGGTTATAAAAACATTTATACAATACCTCCAGTAGCTTCAGACATTAATTATACACTAAATCTTGGGAATTCAGAATAAATACTGTGGATTGTCTGAAAATGATCTTACGTTCAAATCTCTTTGGAAATCACCCTAGGTAAAGTGCTCATGACAGATCCTCCGATCCTTGGTCAGTTTATTTGTACTCTCCATCTCCTTCCTACCTTCTCAAAAGGTATTCTAAAGAATGACAGGTCCTTGTCTTTTTTTTGTTTCTTTTCTTGCTGTTGTGTTGACACAACCATTCACTGTGCAGGTAACCGTAATATTTATTGAGTTAAACGCGTCGTTGATCACATTGTCTTCTATGGCTGCCAAGCTAAGTTTGTCGCCAGTGACGTACGACACCCATGTGACCACTGGATGCGGAAGCTGCTGCGGTGCAGATTTTAAGGTTTTCTGACCAAAGGGATGATGCTACACATATAAAATGTATTTTTTCTTCTATTTTTCAAAATGATGAATAACATGTGTCACTTAAAATCAAGTTTACTGTCCCTTTAACGCAGAGAAATAGTAATCTCGGCTAAGGTTAGTGCAAAGACTCAGGCTGCCATTTTTCATGATTTAAGTAAAGATCTAAGAATTTGTCAATGCACATAAAAGTTCACTCACCTCAAATTTTGTTCAAAAATTCAGTTAAATCTGTCTTAATGACTGTGTGCCCTTGATGAGCATAATCCATCCACCTGACAGGTGCAGCGTATTAAGATATAGATAGAGCTGTAGGATTATTGCACAGGTGTGCACTGAGACTGTCACAATTCAGAGGGCAAACACTCTTTTTACGTGGTGTATGGTGTGTTAGAGAGCTGCTCTCCTCACAGATGAATCCTGCCTCAACAGGCAGATGACAGCAGGCATGTGGTATGGTGGGGCTCATGTTGTGAAGAGAATGGTCCATGCAGGTTCTGGGGTTATTACATTGCAATTAACTTTGTTTATTTACTTTGTTATATTCACCATAGAGCTAATAGAATTAAACATCTGTTCTCCTTCTTAAATGAAGCTCTAAGCGTTCTATTTATGCATTGCATATTAATTTTTTAGGTAAATATTGATGTTAAAGGGACAAACTGCTCATTGGTAAGCAGTATGTAGTGTCACGATAAAAATGAGTAAGTACACAAACACCGTTGTTGGTATGACATTTTTTTCTCAATATACGTTCGATTGGCTCAAGATTACATGAACTCCTACCATGACAGTTTTGCTACTGTGTCAGGAGAAATGCACTCCAGTGCCTCCTTCCTTGGAAACAGCCTGTACATTAAATGCTGCCCTTTGGGAGTTGAGGCTCATATAAATGCAGACACAAATAATTCCTTTGCGCAACACCATTGACAGCTTTAATATACCCACTTTGAGAGCAGAATCTCAGTGTTTATCTACGGAATCAGTGCCCCTGGTGAGAGTGCTCCCCTGCGAGTCTAAGATACCCACTGGTGAAGAAAAAAAAACACACAGAGGGCAATGTGACAACTGGAGATTCATGTGGGGAGACACACTCACATTCCCATAATACAAGAAGGAAAAATGTGAATACCACATGGGACAAAAAAATAAAATCATAACATACAAGCATGTGATGAGGTCTGCTCCATAGCCTGTGCATAGACAGAGCCCTACAGGGAGCTCCAGATGAAACAGTAGCAGGAGGAAGTGATTCTGCTGTGGTGGGGAGCTCCTCCAAACAATAAGCTCCTCCAAACAATAACTGCTTCCTCCAGAGGGTCACCCTCTGTCAGCAGGCCAGCTCTCATTGGCTGCCAGGGAACAAGGGTCCTCTCTCCAGGGTGAAGAAAGCTCAGGTCCCTTTGGGTCACTGTATCCTCCTGCTGACAGGATGTGGACAGAGCAGGATGGCCTGAACACTTGTGTCCCTTATTGACTTTCTGTTCCTCTGTTCTTTCATTCCAACACTAAGGCCCTGTCCTGGCATGTTTTCACATTCTTATTTACTTTATTTATAGCTAAGCCCTTAATACTGTTGAAGATGTGGGCGAGAGTCATGACATTGGGCCAGTTGCTTCATCTTGACTATGCCTCTATATTTAATGTAAAGCAATGAGCATACATAAGTTGGCAGGTGTACAGTTCCGGTACCGAATTCACCAATGAATTCATCATTTTATGGCCAGACATGGCACAAAATACAAAGAAAACTGTTGAGACATAAAGCAACATGTCATTAAAATCTGAAAATAACATCAACACATCTTTAGACTGTTAAGTTAAATGGACACATGAATACAAAATAAAAAAAATATTTAATGCTCAAAATGTGTTTTTCTCAATTATTTATTTTCCTGTAAATATAACTATTGAATGTTGATATTCAAAACAAATTTCATTAAAGTTTTTGTTGTTGTTGAGTGTTTAGGAAGATATATATATATATATATATATATATATATATATATATATAAACTGTGTATCAAGTGTTTAAGGACCAGTGTGTAAGTCTTCAAGACATCACATTATGCTTCATAGAATCATGGATTTCGTTGCTGAGCCTTAAATGCAGAGATTTCTAGATTCTCTCAAAGCTTTAGACTGGAGACTGGCTAACATTCAGTATGATATTTCTGCACAAATCAGATTCATATTCATTTAATCTTCCTTTATGTTTTAGCATGAGATTAAAAGAGCAGGAAATAATTTTCATTACAAAACTTTATCAAAACCATCGAAACTTTCATATGCTTAACTCAAACAGCTTGACAACATAAAACATGACTCTGGTGGGATGGTTTTACATTTTCTTAATGCCTTCTTTGGTCACATAGTTGAAATTGTCCCATCACTATCCAATGAGCTAAATCTAGCAAATTACAAACTTATCTCCGGTCAAACACCCCTAATTCGTTCATGGACACATCAGACGTGTTGCTGGTTAAAAATGATTTAACAAATCCAAAACGTCAGAAAACATTGCACACTTATACTCTTGTATTTCATCTTTTCGCTCATATACTAGGTATGATCTCATGATTTAAAGTAAGGGCCATGAGGGATTAGTGTTTTTGAGAGGAAAATGCCATATTTAAATTGATTAAATTTATATGTTATTAAACATCCAAATATGTGAGAGAAGAGGATGCAGACGACAGGGTTAGGTGGAGGCAACTGATTCGTTGTGGTGACCCCTGAAGGGAAACGCCGAAAGAAAATGAAGATTAAACATTGAAATAGATAAGACTTACACTGGAGATATCTGTTAGTGCCACTGTGTGACTGGAATATAACATGGAGACAAGATCATAAACAAGCTTCATCATCAGTATAATATTTGATGTGCTCCTCTCTCTATTTGCTTCATCAACATGGAGATTTGTATGAAATGAGTCAGTTGGATGGTTTACATGCCACCTCCTGACACTGAGAGCATTAAACTGGATCCAAATCCAAAACAATCTCCTGATCATCAATTCTCTTTCTACTTGTTGCTTTATGAAGCAATGCCAAACTCATGTAAGACAATAGGCAGCTCTGTGCTTTGCTAAATGCTAATGTATTTAATATTAGGGGGAGGAAATGGGCTTGTAATGAACATCTGTCCCTGTTGGCTGATGAGGATGGGAGAAAGGAGTGGCCATGGCCTGCCCAGGGAGGAGCTGGGATAATGACTCCAGCTGGCAGTGAGAGATTTTTGGGCAAAGGGGAACTGGGCATGTTGGCTCAAGTCCGTAAGAAGAATGATTCAACACTGGGCAGTGATCAGACCGAGGTCTCGTTGCTCTCATCTCGGATGGGAAGAGTGGTATTTATTATTAAGATGAAGATAAAGTGAGAAGGAGTGACTGCAACTTCTCAGTCCCCATGATTTTAGATGTAAGGGATTTTGAATTTCCACACAGAGCCAATGGGCAACTGGAGGAAATATGATCATATTTTTCAACTTCTAGAAATATTACCTTGTACTTTTTTATGGTCTTCCTGAAAGTAATTTGCATCAGAAAAAAATATTTGAATAGAGATTCTAATAGTACTTTTTTTTAAAAAACTGAAATGTAAATGACACGTGATGAAGCAGTTGGGGTGGTCCTGAAAAACCTGCAATTTCCAAATGAGTTAGATCATAAACATCTTATGATGTACATTTTACACATTGCTTACGATGCAACATGTAGGAGCTCATCACATATAAAGGGTAAAACTCAACTAACTGGCTCTTTGCTGCATTATAGGGTTAGGGTTGAAAGGTGTGGACCCAATGGCTGTGTTGAACTTCAATTTTCTGTATACAACATTGAACTCTGCAGCTCTTATAGTCTCGTGTTGCCATGGATTGGCTTAATATGTTAAGTTCTTTATCTGTATGAAATGAAACTGTGACCTGACAAACACCCACATTTGACAACCAAGGAATAAGACTTGTTAATTCAGTGTCTTGAGAACCTTAAACACAAACATGTTTACATTTGAAAAGATGAAGGTAATCACACTCTGGGAATTGGTACAAAAAGCACTTTCTGTAAATCAAAAAGAATGATTGCAATCTGAGGCAGGAACTACAGCTCACATTTATCTCTCCACTTATTGTGTATAATCCAAATGTTTCTCAGTTTCTGAGGGAGGTGTGTTTTACGTTTAAATCTCAGAGAGCATGTCTGAAAGGAACCAGTGTTTCTGCAGGAGACGACAACCCATCGAGCATATGCTCGGGAGCTGTCAAACTGAGGGATGACAGCACTGATGTTTGGCACGGCAGGATCCATACAGGAAGAATTAGCATAATATTTGTGGTGTTGAGGGAGACAAATGACACTCTGGGAAGACCAAAAAGCGATGAGTATCCTGAATGACTGTAAATAAACAATGAGCCTCACTGACTGGTGCATCAGTGCTACAGTAATCAGTTGTGACAGCGAGGGAGGTCTCCCTGGGGTACAACCTATTCTGCAGAATCTGTATCCACCTGCAAGTGTCTAACCCCTGATTATTCACATAAAATAATTAGATTTATTAGCTTCATATGCTTTTGATATAACCATGAATTAAAATTGAAATCTTCTAAAACGCAAAAACACTAAAAAAGAAATTGAGACATTGTAGCAGAGGGCTCCTCTGGATTTGGATGTTTTTACACTTGCAGCAAATTGGTGTTTATAGCGTTTGGGAATCAATGACCAAAATGCATCTGGAATTAGTACCACTTTTATTCTCTCTATAGAATTTTTCTACAACTTTATTAGAAAATGACAGTTTAGTATGTTGACACAGGCAAGGTGTCCATTGAGACCCAGATGTGAGAGAATTATCCCTGAGACTGAAATATTTTTGCTGTTGCATGGGTAAGAGAGGGAGGGGTTGGGCGAGTGTGAACATATTACAATTTTGTGGAAAACTTCTGGGAGTGTGGGATGAAAAGAAGACCTTCTTTCTCTACTGCAGAGGAGAGGGTGTGACGGGTTCTGTCTGCACTCCTCAAAGAGCCATGCTGAGAGGCTCTTATCGGCCTTGCTTCAGACCCCCGTTGCCATCTACTGTAAGTGGTGGTAACATCGTCTCAGCGGGAGGCTCTGGAATTTGTGAATTGGCTGTCAGTGAGCTCACCCGCCTGGGAATGCCGATATCAACGGCTCTGAGGAAGTTTACGTCCTCACTTCAAAGCAAAACTGGTGAAAAGTGGGAAGTGCATTTTGTATTAAGGATCATGTGAATATGTTATGAGATGAGTTAGATTGGAGATATTTTCTGCAACACAATCTTTAGTTATTGCCTGTCAGAGATAATTAAAACCGTAAATTCTGGAGGTTGAAATGATTCTTGTGTATTTTTAATTGTTCTTCACTCCATAGACTGCTTGAGGTTTGATGGTCAACAAGCTCACGTCATCCTGCTACACTTCACTCACTATCCACAGGATGGCGATGCTGTGCTGCAGCAGAGCCTCATTGATCAACCACAGAGCCAGTAGGCTCATAATCACTCAGCAGCCCGGTCTACTGAACCGCAGGGCCTACATCAGCACTCAGGAAGCAGCTACCTAAACTCGCTGACTGATAATCATCTCTTGCTTCCCCTCCTGACACACACACACACACACACACACACACACACACACACACACACACACACACACACACACACACACACACACACACACACACACACACACACACACACACACACACACACACACACACACACACACACACACACACAAACAGTTCAACCTGGGCCAACTTCTAACATCATTCTTTGCTTAAAAATGTGTTGTTTTATTTCCTGTCCTGAGCGACTAGGCTTTTATTTGACCAATAACCAGTTTAATAGTCCAGGACTGTCTGACGTATGCAATTGCAATTATACAATTATCTGTGTGAATGCATGAGCATACACGCACGCATGGACACACACACACACACGCACACGCGCACGCACACACACACACACACACACACACACACACACACACACACAACACATAGACACATCTTGAATCATGTGTGTTAGGAGGCAAAGGGGGACCAGATGCAATGACACACAGTCAGCTCTCCTTCCTGCCCCATGCCCCAAGCAGTTAGAGAAGATGTGCTGATACAAGGAGTAGGAGCGGGGCTGTTCAGCAACAAAGCGACCCTCTGTCTTACTGCTGCAGCACAAGCACACCAGTGATTCTTGTTATCCATGGCTCTCTGTTTGTTGTATGCCAGGGAGTTGAACGGAGGCAGGGAATGGGTGTTTGTACTTTGCATTTAAATTATGCATCTTTATGCACAGTTCACTAGTGAATTTGTGATGTGAAATACTAAAGGTGCTCCTTTTTCATTTGATCAGTTTCCTGTGCTTTGAAAGCACGCAGCTCTCATAGTTTCCAGGGAGAGTTTACCAGGGGAGAGGGGGGGATGTAACTAAACTGAGTAAAATGAATCAAATTATGGTTCTACAATAATGAAATAACCATGATTATAATATTTTATAATTCATTTTAACAAATAGAACGATTAAATATTTTAATCATTTATTCATACCTTCAAACAGCCTACAGCAATGTTCCAGGTATGACACCAGTCATTGGTCATTTGATATTTCATTTCTTTGTGCATTAGTTTTTGGTGTTTTGTGTTTTTGGAGTTGTTTGTGTTGCTTCACGATTATTATTTTTTTCTCTTTGTGTTTGTTTGATGTCTTTTTTTGCTTCGTTTTGTATTTACTTTAGACTTATTTGTGGTGCTACATTACTCTCGTTTAGGAATTTTTCCAAATGTACATTTCAAACTTATCTATTCATCAGTCCATCCAATAGCAAACAACTCACTATCTGTGACCCCAATCCTGCTAATTTGAAGCACCTATGCTATGAAACAGGTGGCTACAAATGCAGTTGAACATACAGTAATATCACTATCAAAGCCAATCTTTGACTCTCGTCCTGTTAGGAGGTGGAACATTTTTTAAACAAAAGTTAGTCCTTTGAAACTCAATGCCCCCACCCCCACCCCCACCTATCCAGAAATGTAATTCAAGGAAGGACATAGCTGCGGGACATTCTGACTGAGCCGAACTCTGAGCCCCTCCTGTTGTGTGTCGCCATGTACAATGGCTTTTATATATGAGAGAGACTTGATAAATGACAGAGAGACACAATCTAATTTAGGACAAATGCATCACATCTTTTGTGTGAACACACAATCTTTATAAGGGAACATTATTGATGATTGCATGCAGGCAGAAGTGACAGTGAAATAACATTATTCACCTTTGTGTTGTCCTCTTCGGGCTCCACAGCTGGTAGTTATCTTTGCAATCATAAGTCAAGTATGAAATTGTAGAGATTCTTTACATGAACACAAGCTCAAGTTGCAGAATGTAAGTGATTAATGTGACACTGGGCTAGTGTTAGTGGGGAAGAATATTCTCTAGCCTAGATATTTTCCTCTTTCCATTAGATTGTACCTAACTTGCAGGGATGTTTTGCTGAAATCTGAAAAGCCAATGCCTGTGTCAATGTGGTGAGTGGACACAGATGACTGCAAATTCACTCAAACTGGATGTGGGAGGTGGAGAGCTGGAGGTGAAATGGGAGCATTTTTCTGCATGTCAGACCTAACTCTAATTATGGCTTCTTAATTAGTGTATCCTATCACCGACTCACTTGGAAGGATGCCACTTCACTCAGCTTTTTCTTTCTCTTTCCCTGCTATACCCCTTCCTAAAACAAGACTAAGCTCCTTCCATATTTCCCCCTTGCTCCTTATTCACTCCCCCAACCCATCTTATTTCTGTCCATATGTCTTGACAGCTCATAAGGCAGAGCAGTGTATCAGAGCAGACTGAGCCATCGTAGCCCTGAACCAAGCATCTATTCCTTCAAATTGCTTCCTGAAGAGAGATATAAATTAGATTAGAAGACAGAAATAAGAGTAGTAGACTAGGATGAAACTGGGCCATACGACGACAGAGAGAGAGTGAAAAATCAAAGTCAACATGTATAGCACATTTTATTTCTCTATGGCATCAGTTAAAGCCTCAGAGAGCTGATATGAGAGGCGTCAGCTTCTTTCTATCCTAACTGGCCAAAGAAATTAAGCTTTATGAGATCAAGGAGTAGACGCATTCACCAAAGCAGAGCTCTCTGCACACCACCAAAAACGCCATGAATCACACAACAAAAGAAAGAAACGACCCTCAAAATTGAAATTCTTTGTATGGCTACTAATTAGGCTCAGGGACACTGTAAGATACCATATAAGTAAGTTGTTGAAAGGAGCGAAGAAAAGGAAGGAAGTCAGTCGTCCTCTGCTGATATGTATTAAGTCCTTGGGCCTCATTGGTTGAGAGGAAACCCCTGTTGAGACCAGGCCACACAACTCTCTTATTGGGTCATCTTTTAAATCAGTTGACTGTTCCCACTCCCAGGCAGTTCCTACCAACATTTTGTGTGTGCATTTCATTTTGTGTATTTCCTGTGTGCCTCATTATATTTTACTCCAGACTCGGTGAGGGAGGCAAAGGTGGGAAAGTGGAAAAGGGAAGTGTGATGTTTGGCCGCCCACCCCCCAATGTCAAAGGCAACCTCAGTGATTACAGCGCTGACCCGTATTTGTCACCCGTCAGCTCTGGCGCAGTGCAGACACAAACACTCTGAGGCTGAGATTGTCTCTATTTGCTTGCTGCCTTGTAACCTGTTATTTTCTGCTGCCACTTTGTTCAGATAGTTTGGAAGAGCAAATAAGTACACAAGAAGAAACAAACAAAACAGAGAGGATTTGGTCCTAATCGTAGTGCAAATAATAGCAATGGTAAGGAAAGGAAGGGAGTTTAGAGTTATCGGGGAGGAAAATGGGAGGCGAGGGGTGACAGGATGTGTGCTGTTCCAAACAAAGTGCTTTCAGGCCAACTGTGCCCTTATTGTTCCATCATTGCCGGAGATGACTTCACTGTTCACTGTGACTTCCTCTCACATGATGACATTGCCAACCCCATAATTGATGAAGCAGGTGACCCTATTTTGGATTGGATGATAACCTCTCGATGATGCTCACTTGCTTGAGGAAGTGTGAATATTCTTTTTTATAATGTGATTCATCATTGACAAAGCTTAAATGTCCCATACAATGCATACAGTCTATATCAAAGCATCGCCTATGGATGAAGGTTGAAGCGTAATGATCTGCTTTAGAGGACAGAAAAGCACTGTAGCTAAGAACCATGTCAGGAACATTGCTCCAACATGTCAAGTTTCATCACCCATGAAACACAGTTCAACAGCCATCCCACACAGGACACAGACATGCAGTATAATGGTAGGACGGATCTCATTTTGACATTACTTGTAATTGAATGCCAGTATAAAAACGACTTCCATGTATATAATTTAATTTCCACCAGGATCCTTTTTGATTTTTCAACACTGCTAATCTTGGAGTCCTAGAGTTACAATTTCTTCAGTATCTTAACTGCGTTAGCTGATTTGAGATAGTTTTATAGTGGGTATAAAAAATGAAAAGGATCTATAAGATATGCCTCTACTCAGTGAGTTCTTGACTGGCATATTTAAATTGTGTCTGGGATGTCTTTTAAGTCATTTTTACTGATAATGGTATCTGCAAAAGTTGTCCAATGCAATACTCTTATGGAAATAATTATCTTTTTTTTGTCTTCATGTATCGGCCTGAGAAAGTTGAATTAGCGCTGAAGGAATTCACTTATTCATTTTAGAATGACTGGCAGTCTGGTATTGTACAGCTAAGTGATGCATAGATTGTTGTCTGTATGCAGAGAACATTGTAGGTTTTGAAATACACTGTCCCACTGACAGTAAACCATCCACAAGACATATATCAAGTTCATGAACTAGCCTTTTGATGTAAAATTACGTAACATTATCCTGACCCTTAAGCTAAGCCTTAACCTTAAATTCAAGTCTAACAAGTAGGTAAAATAAAGGATTTCTCACCATGGTACAGGTAGTCCTCAAGATATGAACATCCAACTTACGAACATTTGTAGATATGGACAACCACGCTTTTACGTTATTCCGTGGAAAAATACATCTGATACAAATCCCATTCACAGAATAGGAGTGAGGACTCTTTTTAGACTCTTTTCTGAAATTCCAGAACAAGAGGTAGAACAAGCTTTGGGTGTTATATGATTCCACAATGCACTGGTGAAAAGTGTGAAAATAAAGAGCAAATGAGATAGGTGCGAAAACTGCCTCAGGTGAGCTTGTAACCATTTACAAATGACAAAAACACCGTCTCCAAATGAGAAGGGTATACACTTCAGTGCATGTTCGTGGTAATTTAAAAGAGTTGTAAAACAAAAGGTTTTGATTAATGCTCTGCAAATGAAAAAAATAAATTTAGCACAAAACTTGAGCAGCGCAGCACATTCTCATCAGCATTCTTGTGTGTTTTTCATAATGAGCGAGGTGCAATTGTGTAGAATACGGTATACACTTGGTTACAACTAGCTCTTGTCTACCTATTGCCTCACAATATCCAGTGGCAAATTGCAGCTGTGCTCCAAATCCAAGGATCACATCAAATCTTGTCATGAGGGTTTGTTACCAGGACAACAGCATTGCTCCAACATCATCTGTGCCAAAGCCTATAAAAACAGCAGTCGTGGTTGATACAAAAAGATGAAACCTACAGATGAAAATAAACTACACACGGGCCAGGAACTTGCGACAGAAAGTCCCTACCATAGATGACTCGCTGGTTTACAACGACTTACATCTGATGCTGTCTACTGTTTGGAGTTTGATGAGACTGTCAAGTGAAGCGTACGTCTGTATTCTCTCTCTGGGTAAAAGTGCGATCTATTTTTTTGGTCCCTGATATGATGTGAGAAAACCAAGGCTGTGAATTCACAGCTCAGATAAAAACCTGAATAATTGGCACGTGGTTACATAATGTGAGGCATGTGAGTTCATACAGCAATCTTGCATTATTCATGACACTAGTGAAATATGTAAAAGCACTGCTCCAATCCCCTTTAGGTCTAATTAAAAGACTATCAGCCTTTTTACAATGAAAACTCCAGGGGATACAGTGTAATCATGTATTAATAGAATGATTACTAAAGAAATAAAGCTCCTTATGCAGATAAGAGCTGCTGAGTTTATTGCACAAAGCCATCTTTAAAAAGAATTCTTATAAATGTTATTCCTATGATCTTAGCTCAGCTCAAAATGTGAGAACATGAACAAGATTTTTAAAGTTACGAAAAGAAAGTTGTATTTGAAACATAGGGATGAGGAGGCTGACACCAAGGAGACAACTCCAAGACCCTGATAATCATAACTGAAAGCAGCCTGACGGATATATGGGTATGAAGGCTAGAAATTCCCCATCGACAGCTTTGGTTTCATATTGTATTCCACGTAATTGATGGAAAATACAAATAATCTACAGGTCAACCCTGCAAGACGATTTTTGTTCCAATTCATCTTTTCCAACATTTGAAGTTCTTAAACTTTGCGAACTACTGATGGAGGACCACATTAAAGGAAGAAAAGGCATTAACATATTCTGGTTTGAACCTTCCAATTTGCTAGTAGACAATGCAGACAATGCAGCTGATCCAACAGCTTTCAAACATGATGGATTCTAGGAATCAAAGTTTGGACTATAACATCAGAATCTCCTTACCAGACAACTTTTTGAATTCAGTAAAGGCTTAACTTTTCATGGCTTAACTATTACAAAGATACTTTGGAAAACTGGTATTAAGGCTGATGACCCTCAGAGCTCTTGAGAAAATATTCTGCAGACTAATGAGTTTAATGTCGCTTGCTTCCAGCATGTGAAAAACTTCAACCTCAGTTCAATGCTGTGATTTTTTCCTGCTTTAGGGCCAGGAAGACTTGCCATAATTGAGGAAAAAATAATTCTGTGTGGATTCCTTGAGGAGGTTGTCAAGGCATCAGTTTGAGAGTTAAGGCTCAATCACTACTGGATCATGCGAGCAGGAAAAAGATTGCCTTTAAATAGAAGCTTAAATGGTTGGTCCAACCCAACCCACATTTGCCTAAGGATGTAATGCCAACCACTGCGAAAAAAAGATCCATTTTCAAAGCCATTGAAATTATTTAAGTTTTAAAAATCAATTGTTTCCACAAAGTTCGTAACTGAAAAATATCCTCAAATTATGATCAGTTATCAGGAGCAGTCTCCAAAGTTTAACCTAACACGTTTTAATAATAGGATTGCTGCTGGCTCTCATTCTTCCATCTGTCCGACGCCTGTTTTCATCAAGTCACTTGTCCCATATTTTTAAGTCATTTACAAAATATTGCACAATAAAATTTAGCCTCAGAGGGAATAGTATGCACAATGTAGCATGAAAAAGATTGGAGGAAACAGCTGCAGGGTGCTTATCCAGCTCTCATTTTTATGTGCTTTTCTTTTTCTGTAATAAATGCATTCCAATGTCACACTTGAATGGTTGCCTCAAGTTCATGTAAAATTAATTTGTGTAGAACCAATATATACAACTGCAGTCCAAAGTGATTTTCAGGATCATAAAATATTCAAATAAATAGCAGAGCATACAAGAAATTAGTAAATTAAGAAGACAGAGTATGAAAAAAAGATACTTAAGAACATATATTAAGACAGAAATATAGATAATGATAATGATGACAAGTGTTGGCAGATCAATTGTTTCATGCTTTTATGTGGGTACATGCTGACCTACTCCTAAGATTCAAAGTGAAAGATCTGTTGCTTTGAAAATTAAGTTTTTGACACACTACGAAGCTAGATATTTAGAGTTTTTCACAGTAGCAGTCTGATGTAAACTCAGTTTGAACTGCAGATGGTCAGTGGATGTTTGAGAGGAAGAGAGAAATGTGGTCTAATTCGAGCAAACTGCTGCATAGTAGTTTTTTTTATTTTATATTTTTATATTTTGTATATTTAGTAATCCCCGAAGGGAAATTAAGAGCACACTCTAATTAGTCAAATTCAATCACATGCATATGTTAGTGTGTACAGGCCCTAAGCAAACAAACACACACATGGGGCTTGTACGCATGCAGAGGGAGGTAGAGTGGCGGGCAGCTCCTGCTTGGTGCGCCCCAAATGAGCAACTTGTAAGGGGGATGGCGCTTTGCTCAAGGGCACCTCAGCAGTGCTCCGGAGGTGAGCTGGCACCTCCTACTGTCAGCTCACCTCCGGGTGTGTTTTTGAGCGGGAGCGGGAATTGAGCCACCGATCTCAGAACATTGGACGACCCGCTCTACCGTATGCTCTACCACTGAGCCACCGCCGCCCAGCTGTTCTGAACCATCGCTGTTGGTTCAGAACAACAGCGATATTCAGAGCGCAGATCTGAGGCTGATGCCCATGTCTTTAATTCAGTCATAAATCACTCTGAATAAGAAGACCAATCAACTTCATTGATTGATAAATAAATAATAACCTAACAACTAGAGTGGAAAATGTTCCCTGTGTCTGTGTTACAGGCTTGCACCCCCTTCCCCCAACCCCACAAACACACACAAGGGACCTGTAAGCATGCAAGTAATGACAGGTAGAGCAGCAGGCAGCTTCCTCATGGTGTGCCCAATGAGATACTTGTAAGGGGATGGTGCCTTGCTCAAGGGCGCCATGGCTCAGGAGCTGAACTGGTATCTCCCACTGCCAATTCACACTCCAAATGTTTCGGTTGAACCAGCCACCCCCCGGTCCCCAGCCCAAGACCCAGTGGACTGAGCTACTGCTGCCCCTAAAGTCAAATTCAAATGTACAATCCTATTAAAAGTCATCCACATTAACATGCAAACCAAACTGTATCCATTTAATAGTTGCTTAGATATTTCTGTCAAACATACAAATGTCATTATATTGACGTAATAGAAAATGTCAGGGGACCGCCAAGATGTAATTTGTGTCATTTAAAGTCATTCTAGTCAAATGTAGTTTGATGTGGTTGAGACACATCAATTTGTTGAATTATTTCAGGATTCAGACTCAGCTTCAGGTGGGTGGAAATTACTTTTAACTGTCCCTGAAATAAACAGAGATATAGAGGGGCATTACAAATAAGAAAGAAACCATAGTTTCAACAATCTCTGAACGGATATAAATTCTTGTGTCATAGAATTTTGATAATCGAATCCTAGTCTGAATGTAATAGACTGTCAAATCATTTAGTGTGAGGTCCCACAAATGGGGAGTTCAACCATGGATTAAATTTGAACAAAAGTAAGTATGAGAAATGATTGAGTTAATTATGCAGCAGGGTAAGATGGGCATTCACTGGTTCTACTGACATTTCAGCAGGTGCACATATCTGACAACAGTGTATTGATTTAAATTGTCTATGCATGAAACGCATTAAGGGTAACAAAATCAGTTTGCTTGTAGAGTCCTTTATATTTTCTATTAGAATATATGAAGCATTTAATCACAAAAAAATTTTAAGGTCTCAGTGCTGAACTCTCTGGGTGCTGACATTTCCGTGAAGAGCTGGACCCAAGATGACACAGGCACAGATGATAACGCTAGCTAATAATGAGCATACTAGTTGGTGACTGGCTCCTGAGTGGGAGTTAAAGAGTAGTTATTTCAGCTTGGCTGCAAACTTGGAGAGAATTGCTACTTGAACTTGATAATAATGGAAAGTTTGACTCTACGGATTGATGGTACAATGAAGGAGCAAGAACTGACGGGGCTCAACAGCACTTAAAGTCTTCATCCAGAAATATTTTACAATTGAAAACATTACCCATGTTACCGGCTAAAGCACAAGTATTTTGATGTAAAAAACATGTATTAAATTATATGCAATAATTTTTACTCAAATTAACCTGCTTAATGACTGACCGCTGCACAACTTGCTTCTCTGATCATTTCTTTCCAGCCAGTCGACAGCAATCTTGATTTTCAAAAGTGGAGAGGAGCAAATCAATTGTAATTATGTGACCTATCATGAAGAATGAAATTACTCTTGAGCTCATAAGTGGTGTCATCATCTGATTGACTCCAGAAATGAATGAAAACAGACAGTTTTGGTTATTTTATTGCATGTTCAGAATTTGATTAATTTCTCTCTGATGTTGTTTTAGCAAGAAAATTGGATGGATTTGAGAAAAACTGTCACACATTACCCAAAATATTTACAGTATATGTAAATATTTAAAAAAAAACATGACTAGTGACTGGGACAACATGTCACAGAGGGTAGTGCTGTTGCCGCACAGCAAGTCGGTTCCTGGTTCGCGTCCCACTCTGTGCGAAGTTTGCATGTTTTACCTGTGTCTGCGTGGGTTTCTCTCCGGGTTCTCTGACTAACATGCACTTCAGGCGAATTGGTCGGTTTCAAATTGACCATAGATGGGAGTGTCTGCTTGCATGTTTGCTTGCATGTGGCTCCAAGGTGCACTGGCATCACGCCTGGAGTGTAACCTGTCTCACGCCCCCAGATGGCTGGGATAGATTCCAGCACCACGGAACCTGCGACAGCAGATGATGTGGATGTGGAAATGAAAGAATGACTGACCAATGACCAACGTAACATAGTGGGACAGGGGCTTGTCCAGGGTCTGAATAAGTTCCTGAAAATAGTTCAGAGATAGCCCAGGCCAAAAAAATCAAACGAAAAAAGCAAAAAAAAAATAAAGAGAAAGAACGGTAGGCATGGTGGCGCAGTGGGTAGCACTGTCGCCACTCAACAAGGTGGGTCCAGGTGGGTTCGAGTCCTGCTCTGTGTGGAATTTGCATGTTCTCCCTGTGTCTGTGTGGGTTCTCTTTGGGTTCTCTGGCTTCCTCCCACCTCCAAAAACATGTGCTTCAGGTTAATTGGCCGTTCCAAATTGCCCGTAGGAGTGAGTGTGTGTGTGTTGTTGTATGTCCCTGTGTAGCTCCGCAGTGCACTGGCGTCGCACCCAGAATTTGCCCCGCTTCACGCCCTATAACAGCTGGGATAGGCTCCAGCTCCCCGTGACCCCCGCAAGCGGATGAAGCAGACATAAAATAAATGGATAAATGAATAAAGAGAAAGAATGTTTTCATGCTCTAAAAAAACAGTATTATAAAATCATATTATTAAAACTTTTTAATTGTGAGGTGAACAGCCACGTCACTGTACAGAGGTTATAGCAGTAGATGTCATCTCTTCAACGACGTCTGCAGACATGACCAAAGAATAAAAACTGATATTGTATGCTGCAGCTGCAGGAATGCATTGATAACTTCAGAGATAAAAGCTATAAACAGTCAGAACCATGTCAGTACCCAGAGGTATGGAATGTGTTCAACAGTGCTTAAAAGAAAAATGAAGTCTCCGTCTAATTTCATAGCTGGGTAAACAGTACTTTTGTGAGTGGTTCTGATGCAGTGCTTTTACTCTTGAGGAGAAAAATAATTACCACTCCTTTATTTTACGAAGAAATTGTTTTGTGAAATAATTTACATTACGTTCAGAGGCAGGTAATAGCTGGTTCCAGTTGGGACTCATTTATCTGCTATCTAAAACTCTACCAGCTAATCTACAGACAAACCACTATTGGGCAGATTATCTTGTACTACCTCCCATCTATATTGGGATGAGACAGCAGAGGGACTTGACTGCTTCTGAAAGCCTATTGTTGAGACTTCAAACCTGATCTGTGACATCTATGGAGGAATTAATACAATTCAAGGACACTCTAATGTGTGTACACTCATTCCATTTACATATGCAAGCCAATTATGTACATCACACTCTGGAAATGTAGGGCCCCAAGGCTGGAAGTAGCACTTGGGACCATTTCAATGTCATGCAACACCCTCAGGATCTCCATCACAAGTGTTTTCTTTTGATGAATTATGTTGAAGGTAGATAAATGATTGTGATTGGTTTTATTGTTCCTGACTGCAACAAGTTGTGTTCTACATTCAGACTGGAAAACAAAGGCCTGCAGCTTACATTCAGATCAAAATGAAGATCCCAAAAAATGACACACGACTAACGCAAAATAGGATAGGCTCCAGCTGAGGCCTGTCTTTGACACTAGTCCTGAATGGAAACAAGATTAGGAATTACAGGTAGTCTTCATGATACAAACATTCGTCTTACAAACATTCGTAGATACAAACAACCGCCTGCCACCACATCTGACTGCTGCAGTTTCCCTTTCTGCTGCAAACCCCACTGAGCAGTGTAACATTAACAACCCTTAGATCAAGATTTCACATCATGTGAAAATAAATAGAGATGATAAATAAATAAGACTGAGTGAACAGTTTGCTCTGATGTCAGAATTCCTGTAGATTTCCTGTCGACACATCATCAGCAGTGTTTTGTCCTTCTTTTATCCACATCTCTGTGAACTTCTGAGCAGGGAATGAACGTACAATGCATTCATGTGAATCTGGACGTTCACAAACATTGAGACTGCAGATATTTCAGGTGAGGTTGAAAGTTAGTAACAGTAATGTAGATTATAGACTACCTGTGAGAAAACTCTGTCACAACCTGCCTGTTATTTCATTTTGTTTTTATTATTATTATTGATGGTGTTGTCCCCCTAAAGGAGCTAAATGTTGTAGTGTCTAAAATCTTGACTCATCCTCTACACCCCCGATGATAAAATTCAAAGAAGTAGAGATGAAAATCTCTATCTCTGCTGGAGGTAGGTAAATCACACTACTAGAGTATTTTATTTCATATATGTGTTGTTTTTATGTCCCCTAGTACAATTGTACTTTCATATTTAGAGTAGTAATGGCATTTGAATGACCTCAAATGGCAATTGTTGATTGAAATTTAATAAATAACTTATGAACAACCGTGGTGCCCTGGCATCGTGCCCGGAGTGTCCCCCGCCTCACGCCCTATGCTGCCGAGATAGGCTCCGGCTCCCCGTGACCCGCTGCGGTGGATATAGCGGTGGTAATCTGAAGATGACTGACTGACTGACTTATGAACAATTGAGCTTACGAACAACCTCTTGGAACCAATTGTGTAGTTGAGGACTACCTGTATTAGAGAACCTAGCAATATTCAAAATCTTGTTACTTAATCTACTTTAGAGATGTGTGTTTATATTAACTTACCCTCCATGCACACTGTTTCACACACTTGCACTTCTCACCTCCCCGTTTTGCCCTGAAGATCATCCATTACAGTAATTCTCACATCCTATAGCTGGCAAGATAAAATCCTGTCAAAGGGGACCAAAGAAAGGCCAGCACAGTTTTCGGTTGCTGAAGTCAGACTGAGAGCAGAATGACTCCTTAATTAGGCGTTCTTTCCTTCTGTCCTTATAAGGCTTTCCTACTGTCTTTCCTTGCAAACCTGGTGTATCAGTGGATTCCAATTAGAATGTGCTTGATGATAGTGTGTTCTTCCTGTGGCTTACTTAAGCCACCTTCATCGGTATGCTCTGGTGAGGTGCCCCGCGCTATGCCATCAAATGAGAGCTCTGATCTCTGAGGGTTGTTGGAGAAGAGCGAGAAGGAGGGAGGAGAGAAAAAAAAACAAGATTGGGCACCATCAGGAATGGTGACACAGAGGGAGATGGATTACTGATTTGAGAGTTATACTAGTCAGGCTACATGTTTTTGAAGTAGACTAAAGGTGAGGTGTACATGTCTATGTGGCAGAGTATCAGATTGTGTGAGTGGTACAGAGGGCCAGTCTGAACAATGAGACTCCCCAGTTCCACAGCAAGAGGTTCTTTGTCCTCAGATTCCTCCTATCAGCTTTTCAACACATCTAGATATGTCTGACTAGGCCTCAGACCATAGACTGTAAGGTTGGGACATGTTTTCTGCCACAAAGAAAAAAGCTTGTCAGTCAGCTGTCCGTTCTATGGGTCAGTGTAAACTCTGAGAATTGCATTAGTCGATCAAATACACAATCACCTGAAAAACATTGCAATGAAACACAGACATATCACAGAAATGGCTTGTTTAATGTAGCATAATACAACATAAACCTTTTGCTTCCTGAACTTTCTGGAAGGGTAGTTCATCTTTTCACCATTTAAAAAATGAAACTTACATGAGCTTTTTTGTTTTTACGCCTTTGAGTAAAGATGATGAAAATTAATTGTAAGTAATTGAGACAAAAAAATCTTAATGGGTTAAGAGAAGATATAAGGAACATGAAAAGTCCATGTCATGGCAAAGAAAGAAAAAAAGTTGCAGAGAAAAAGAAAATGCAAAAGTCTCCACCAGAGACACCAGAGCAGAATGAATGTTTAATCAGCTGAGACTCAGTGGAACAAAAAAGAATCACATGTACACAAAAGACAGTATGCATGATTGTGAGCAGACTGGTGAAAGTAATGGTTGACCTGTATTCTGTTGTCATTAACATCTTTTTAAACAATTTCTTGTAATTTTACATGTAAAAATTCAATGAATTTGAATCTGAATAATCTTGGAGGAAAATGCACCGCTATTCCTCCAGTGTGTGTTTGAGCTACTCTACCAGATATAGAGGGCAAGAAAACATTCTGACCTTTGCCAGCTACAAAACAAAAAAAAGATATAGATTTGTGAAACTAATCTAAAAGGCGAGCATCTGCAGGTGTTCTTTTTGCAGACAACCTGGATTTTTCAGTTTAAAATTGAAAGATGGAGTCTGAGATTAGGACCAAAACAAGATAAAGGCTGAGGGTCACACCACGAAATGTTCTCACCTATGTTCAGTCATTTAGCAGCAGAGGCTACAAGCTATTATGGCGCAGCTTTAGCCGTGACAATACTAATAATTATGAAATGTCTGGAGCAGGAGAATCGAAACGCCCATTTAGCAGATGAGTTTCCAAATGACCTCCTGAAAAAAGAAATGGCATCTGGCCAACCAATGTGTCAGAACTCCGTCTCCTTACCTTACCCTCTTCCTCATGTGTTTCTTTCCCTCACTCTCTCCCACTCTTTCTCACGTCTTTCTTTTCTTTAACCATCTCCATCTCACAATCAGTGTCACTTGAAATGTGACCAGCAATATGAACACATACAGCACATATTCTTCACACCAGAGCAGACGCAAGGGAGCATTTTGTCACCCAGTATCACATACAGACAATTGCCTTGATTAACACACATGCACCAACACAATTCCATGTTATCTCTTCTATGCCGACTTCTGAGGACACACACTCCCTGATTTGTCCAACTTAAATGCCCCCTCACACACACACACACACACACACACACACACACACACACACACACACACACACACACACACACACACTTCTTTATGCAGAGCCACACTGTGCTACTTCTTCTTGGGATGTGGATGCAGAGGAGCTGCATCATACTAACTACCCCCCTGAGCAAGATCGAAAGCGGGAGAAGAATAGGGGTAAATTAAAGAAGGGAAGAAAAACAGATTGAGCAAAAAGACAAGATGCTTGTGTGCCCTACATAGATTTATTACTGAAAAGGAGCAGGAGTATGTAGGAAGGAGTGGCTAATATGTTTTGCAATATAGTCCTATTGTAACAAATGCTGGATTCTAAGGATTATAATTCAATTGATTAGAATTCAGCCTTTCAGTTCCCGTTCTTGAGGGTTAGGGTCAAGACAAGAAGTAGATTACACTGGTCCCTCTAAGCTTGCGCTTGCGTAATTACGCACTGCTCGCACGTTCTCAGCGCAAAAGAATGCTTATGCAGCGCATAACATAAGATTAAATAACATCTAATATTAGACCTAATTTTATCAAATTAATTAGACCAACAATATTGTTTTCCGTGCTATTCTGCATTGAAACTCAGTAAGTGACAGGTGTCCAGCCAATGATGTGATAAGATTCCCTGACGCTACGGAGCCAATCAGAGGTGATAACGGTGATGCATGTGTGCCCTGCCTATGCACAGTGCAGGTTAGCTAGCTGACAACTGGAAACAAAGGGGCAGCAACACATTCACTCACCAAGCCAAAGTAAAAATGACATGTGGCTCTTTTACAGTTTTTTTCAGTCGCTAGCAAGCGCTTACCCATACTTCAAAAAATTTTGTCTAAACTCTTAACACAGACTCACACCTAGAAAGCACAATTGACCAAATGGTTAATTTTCTTCTCAAAAACATATTTTGTTAAATAAACACTAACTCTTCATTTCAAAATAGAATACATATTTTTCTGTACAAACACTTTACCAAAACACTGGATATTCGACTCAAAATGAAATTACTATGTCAAACAATAATTCTTGTTTTCACTTCATAAGGTACATGCAGTCAGTCAAAGTACACCAGGTTTCAAAATACTGGGTATTTTTGACATTATAAAAATTGCATAGACTTTTATGTTTCAGTTTTACCGGTATTTGCATGCAAAATGTACACAAAATGTATTGGTTGGGACTGTATGTCCTCATGCAATGTTCACATTCAAAAGCATTCCAGTAAAGAGCAAATCAGTTTTTTTCCTTTACAGTTTATTACAGGAGGTACAGTAAAAATACTGTTTACAGTATGATAGAAAAGAAAAAGCTTACAGTGAACAAAAAAGCCACACACAAGAGCATTCTGAACAAAAAAAAAACAACAGCAAAAAAAAAGGGGGGGGCGGGGGGGCTACGGAAAAAAACACAAAATTACTGTCTCTAATCTCTACGATCTCTGATATCATCCAAGGTGATGCACCTGGGATAGAACCTCTTGGTATGCCGGATCCACCTTTGGCTATGATCAGCTGTGTGTCAATGGGGGGGCAGTGACTCAGCGGTAGAGCGGGTCATCCAATGTTCCAAGATTGGCAGTTCGATTCCCGCTCCCACCCAAAAATACCCAGAGTGTGAGCTGACAGTGGGAGGTGTCAGCTCACCTCCGGAGCAATGCCAAGGCGCCCTTGAGCAAGGCGCCCTTGAGCAAGGTGCCCTTGAGCAAGGCGCCCTTGAGCAAGGCGCCCTTGAGCAAGGCGCCCTTGAGCAAGGCGCCCTTGAGCAAGGCGCCCTTGAGCAAGGCGCCCGTGAGCAAGGCGCCGTCACCCTTACAAGTTGCTCATTTGGGCACACCATAAGGGAGCTGCCCGCCATTCTACCCCCCCCCCCCCCCGCATGCGTACAGGACCCTTGTGTGTGAGAGTGTGTGTTCAAGGCCTGTACACACACGTATGAATTACTAACACTACAGTGTGCCACTAATTTCCCTTTCGAGATTAATTGAGTATATAAAATTTAAAAAAATTAAAACAAAATATTCAATTGTTTGTTTATCAGCTGCGATATATTGTTTTTGAACTGATATCATTGCAGAAACAGATGTTTTTATACTGTATCTAAGGTTTGGAATATCATTGTTGCTATTGTGGGATGTTGTGTGTTAACATTTGTAAATAATTAAAAAAACAGTCCATAATTTTGTTGGGAGGTATAGCTTGTCTGTTAAGAAAATGAAAGCATTGTGGTAATATGTTCACTGACCGCATATTGAGTGAAAGCAACATGAAATGTGTGAATGGTATGGCCACAAAAGAGCGATGCTGTGCTAATTGTGTTTAGAGTTTTGAAAATGTGAATGCTGTTTTGACAAACGCTTGTTAGCGACTGAAAAAAACTGTAAGATGGAATGACTGTCAGAGTACATGCAAATAGAAAAACGTGGTGAAACTGGGTAAGATTTTTTTCAAAGCAAGAAGACAAAGCCACGAACATGGACAGAGTGTTCAACCACGTGAAAAATAAGGAAAAATTTAAGTCAGATTTGTGCATGTTCTAGTGACATTTATTAAAAAAATTAATTTATTGATATTAATCAGTAAATGCTGTTTCTACTAGATAATTTATGGGTAGTAGAAAGGCTAATGAAAAAGAATAATTAGAAATTTCACAGACCAAAAGTTACAGTAATTTATTCTGTATCATAGGCAACGTCAATGTGCAAAATGTGAATTTTTAATGTGAACAAAATTTTATGTATGAATCGTGTATACGGAGTTCATTTTACCTCAAGAAAGTAGTGTATCCCTAGGATGTTGTGCATCCCAACATGACATTTAGATAGATAGATAGATAGATAGATACTTTATTAATCCCGGAGGAAATTGCATATGCATCCCAAGTAAAAACAGAACATACAGTAGAAGCGTACATGTTCTATCATGGTGTAGATAGGAAGAGAAATGGAGTAGGAGTTATTTTGAAGGAGGAGTTTGTTAGGAATGTCCTGGAGGTAAAAAGAGTGTCAGGTAGAGTGATGAGTCTGACTCCCTGAGCTCCTCTCTCCTCTTTCTTCTCTCTGACCCTCTCTGTTACTCCTCCTCCTCTCCAACCTCTCTCTCCTAGGCTCAAATCACACCCTACCAACTCAACTTCTTCCCTGGAGTCTTTGTGCTCTATGTCCTCACAGGTTTTCTAAGGTTCACCCCTCATCCACCCATCCGCTGTAGACCTGCTCCTCTCATCCCACCAGCATCACCCCTTATCTAACCATCGGGTGGGGTCCTGCTGCCTTTCTTCCTCATACTGTTCCATACTGTTCCACCCCTCATCCGGCCATCCGCTGTGGACCTGGTCCTCCAAGCCCACCAGTATCACCCCTCATCTATCCATCGGCTGGGGTCCTGCTGCCTTTCTTCCTCCATGCCAACATACAGTCATCCATGCAGCCGTAATTGTGCCTTGAATTAAGATAAGATAAGGTGCACTTAATCAGCATCGTTTTAAAACATACAAGACAAGACAAAGATAGCAGCATTGTACATACATAAAAGAGACAAAACTGCCCAACCAAGAGGATATCACTGTCCTCAATCAATGCCAAAAATACAAGAATCAAGCAAATTAGTAAAACAAAATAAAGTGCGTAAACACAATAACATAAAACATAAACAGGACCACAGGTCTAATAAAAATATAAGTAAATATAAATTTAAAAAATGCTACGCAGCATAACAATACGAGGGACAAAAAGTTCATGAGAACAACTAACTGGAGCTTTGAACCACTTTCTTGTCATTTAAAAGCGCAATAGAGGTTGGAATAAAAGATAATTTAAAACGGTTGTTTTTGCAACGACTAGTTCTATAACGTCTACCTGAAGGTAAAAGCTCACATTCAGGAAAAAGAATGTGAGAAGGATCAGACAACATTCTATTCGCCACACTGAGCACTGACTTCTCAAAGATAGATTTGAGCTGAAACAGAGAGAGTCCCAAACAGGGGCAGCCATGCTATATCTAATAATGCTCCCAAGGACTGTGTCATAGAAAGTAGACATAACTCCTGAACTTACACCAAAAAGTCTCAGTCTACGGAGAAAGTGCAGTCTTTGAGCCAATTTGGAACACAGATGGTCCACCTGAACATGCCATTTTAGCTGGTTGTCCATGTAGACCCCTAAGTACTTATAAGAAACAACCTGCTCAATCTGCGTGAGTGATGCTAACTACAGCATCTTCGGTGCTTCTCCCAGCTCTATATGCGAATTGTATTGGGTCCAAAAGAGGAGCTACATCGGACATGAGATGGTTCACTATTATCCTCTCGAAGCATTTCATTACACTGCAAGTTAAGGCAATCAACCTATAATCCCTGTTCTCTGAAGGACAAGACACTTTAGGAACAGGAATTACAAGAGATTTTTTCCAGATATCAGCAACCATGTGCATATCAATCGACCGCTGAAATATAGGGCACCATGTCGCCGTTAGCTCTTCAGAGCCGATTTTCAGCAGCATGGCAGGCAAACCATCTGGCCCCATGGATTTTTTGTTACCAGCTCTGCTAAAAATACACTTAACCTGTTGCGGATCAGTAATGATACGATGTGAAGCATTACACTTAGGAATAAAATCAAAGGGGTCAACCAATACCTGAGAAACCGAACCTGTGTCGTATCTCAAAAAGAAATCGTTTAACTCATTAGCACAGGCAAGTTCATCAAGAGTGACAATTTGATTTCGCTTTGGGTTCATGTTAGTTATTTTTTTCATGAAATACTGCAAGCCTTTGGTGTTCATCTCGAGCTGACACTATCCTCTAAAGCAGAACGATGGTTACTTCTGGCTTGCCTCAGCAGCCGATTTAGATCCTTTTGAGCCGCAGCCAAGCCAATCCTGTCCCCATTTTTAAAAGTCACTTTTTTGCTGTTTAAACAGTCTTTAACCTCCTTGGTGATATATGGCTTGTTGTTAGGAAAGTTTTTTTATTTTATGAACAGACTAACCGGATTTAAGAGCAGCCTTACACGTGGGCATGAGCTGAACAGTAGCATGATCTGAGTTTGCAAGAGGAGGAAGAGCTTTTGCTCTATAGGCATCTTTGATGTTGCCATAACACTTGTCGAGAACCTTACTTTTCCTGGTGCCACATTTAACATATTGGTAGAAGCCTGGTAACACTGGTTCAAGTCTACAGTGATTAGTCTCCTAGCAGAAAAACAGGTGATCCAGGTGTGCGTAGCATTTGTGCTTGAACACAGTCTGCGAACCTAGTTACTGCTCTGGCAGCATTAGCACGAGGAGGAATATAAACCACACCGACAATAATATTTCCGAATTCTCTTGGAAGATAAAAAGGTCTCATCGAGAGACAAAGCAGTTCGAGATCAGGGTCACAGTACTTTTCTCTCATGGTGTACTGACTGCACCAGTTTTTACTCACGTACACACTTAGTCCTCCACCTTTGGATTTCCCAGACGAGGCATCCAGATCGGCCCTTGTAGACTTGAAGCCCTCCATCTCTAGCATGGAGTTCGGTATATCCTCTCTAAGCCACGTTTTGGTAAAAACCAGTAAATATGCCTCCCAGTACTCATGACTGTATCTCGTAAGTAAGTGGAGCTCGTCCGTTTTGCTCCGTAGAGAACGCACATTACTCAAAATGATGGAAGGCAGCAGGGGCTTGTTTCTCTCTTGTATAGGCACGTAGCACTGCCATGTTTGGAGAGCGTGTTTCTAGGCCACTTGCACACAGCAACTCCTGACTTTCAGGAACAGCACAAGCAGCGTCTAGAGTGTTGCCATGACAACACAGTAATAGTAGCCCCGGAGCTGGCTGGCTTTATGTTAGAGGCGAGCCATAGCCAGCCAGAGGAAAACAGTCAGCTGGAGACTGTAAACTCGAGAAGAAGAGCTGGTCTTCTAGCACACTGGCCAACAACACAGAGCAGTTGTAATCCGTTACTCGAAGGAGAAGAGCTAGTCGGTTAGCACACCGGCTAGTAGACCCGCAAGGCAAGAACACAGTTCTTTACAGCTAGACTCAAGCATACATTCCGTCTCAGATAAGCAGCACTGTGAATCTAAAATGTTCGTACAAACGGTGCCGAGGACAAACAATTCACAAAAAACCCCATAAAAAATTATAAAAACACTTAGACGCTGAGCAGCAGCACTCAAGCCCGGGTCGCCACAGTACAGCGCCACAAACGACCAACCCATTCAACCAATGCCACCAACGACCAACCAATTAACTAACTACATGTTGGACAACATGTATTGAAGGTGTAGCCGGTCTGGCCCAACTTGTCCATTAATGTCTCTCTGCGTTGTGTAATAACACACACTGGATGTGATGGTTTGAGCCGAGCTAGCGTATTTATTCTGCACAAAATGAAGTGATATGGTCACAAATTGTGCACTCAAAGCGGGACAGAGCATAGCAATCTTCCTCCATCATCGCCAGAACGTGACTTCACAAATATTAAAAAAATAAACTAAATAAAACCTATAACTTACTGTAATAATCACAGTAAACAACCAAATAATAAATAAAAGGAAAAGACACAATACAAAATACAATCAATCAAAGATTCATAAAATGCTACATAAAAATGAGGAAACGACAACATCCATGCACAAAATCAAGTGACACGGTCACAAAAATTGTGCACACAAAGCAGGACAGAGCACAGCAATCTGCAGCACAAGAAATGTTATGAAAAAAATTGCCGCGGTGGCCCTGAATTTTTCCCGTGAAATACACTTTTCTAAATATTGAACACTTCACTTGTGACAAAAACGAAACTTAATATAACAAAAACTCAATAATATCAAACTCAATTCTTACTTTCTAACACGTTATCTTCATTCGTACAACTTTTTATACCATATACAACACGGGAGCACTTCTCAAACTCACCTTCCTCCGTCATCTCGGAAGTGACGTCACAGGTGGGTATCGGAGACCCCAAAAGAAAAGTTTAATATTCTGAAACAAATCTGAAATAAAAAAATACAAAACACTCGTTTAAAAAAAAAGAAAAAATAAACAAATAATGAACAGAGGACTTTTGGTGGAATGAAATACTTTTTCTATATGCTACAAAGGCAACAACCCAGTAATCGGTCAACGCAGCCTGACTATTCCGTCCCCAGTTCAGCGCCTGCATCAAATCATCTAACTATAACCAAGAAGACACTGACTCCATCTGGCCTATCTGCCACTCTCTCTCTCTGTCTCTCTTTCTCATACCCTGTCCTTATCTTCATTTTATTTCTTTTCCACCCAACCGGTCAAGGCAGATGGCCACCTGGGTGCTGCCAGAGTTTCTTCCTCAAGGAAGGAGTCTTTCCCAGACACTGTCGCTTATGCTTGCTCTGGAGGGTTCAGTTGGGTTTTTCTGTCTTTTAAAGTGCTTTTAAATGTCTGTTGCCATGATCAAGTGCTATATAAGTAAAACTTGGGTGATTGATTGATTGATTGATTGATTGATTGATTGATTGATTGATTGATTGATTGAAGCTAGAAATTGAAGGTGTGATGTTCAATTTGTCAGTGGGTATACTCCACAAGTAGGATGTGAGCTGGAGGAGAAGAAAAAATTCAGGTTGGACTTTAATGAAGTGATCAAGAGCATACCTAGAAGTGAGAGAGTTGTCATTGGTGCAGACTTCAAATGTTGGAAATGTTGGTGCAAATGGAAATGTACAGATGGTGAATCACTTTGCAAAAAGGATGGAAACAGCTATGGTGAATACTTTATTCCAGAAGATGCAGGAACATAGGGTGACCTTTAAGAGTGGAGGTAGGAGCACACAGGTAGACTACATCTTGTGTAGACGGTGTAATCTGAAGGAGATCAGTGACGGCAAAGTAGTGGTAGGTAAGAGTGTCACCAAACAGCATAGGATGGTGTTGTGTAGGGTGACTGGTCGTGAGGAAGATGATGAGGGCAACAGCAGAGCAGAGGACAAAATGGTGAAAGCTGAAAAAGGAAGAGAGGTGGAGGTTCCAGGACAAACCTCCAACTCTTTAGCATCTATTCCACCTGTTCCCTGCTCTCTCTACAGATCACAATGTCATCTGTAAACATCATAGTCCATGGAGATTCCTGTCTAACCTTGTCTGTCAGAATGTCCATCACCATAGCGAACAATAAGAAAACATCTGATATAAAGAAAATAATACTGATTAATTAAACACATACGTACTAAAACACAGGATGGTGAAATCTTAAGTCACTAAATGTGTGAAGGTGTTCCCAGAAACCTGAGCAAAAATACTAAAATAAAGAAAGATGTGACCAGAGGCTGAGGACACAGGATAAAAAGTGAGACATAAATTACAGTTTGGGGGTTTAGCATGTGAACGGCACTAAAAAACGAGAAAGGGGAAACAGGAGAGGCAGAGCAGTTTGAAGTCAGTGATAAATGAGTGGAGGGTTGCACAGGATGCTCCTGCCTCTTCGTCTTACGTTGCTGACCTTGGGCTTATGAGCTGTAATAAAACGTGGCCAAGCACTCCTGAAATTGGTCCACTCGCCGTAATGCTCGGCAGCCTACCGCTGCATTAGCATACAGCTTTTATAGACTACAGTACATCCAACACATATCACTACTTTGCCTCGGGGAATCGTGGGGGGAAATGATCAGGGTGATGATGACGATGATGAAGACACGAATCGTCGCCAGGGGTCAATGGCTCTAATGGGAGACGAGGAGACAAAGATGACGCAGAGAAAATGTAAGAGGAATGGTAATGTTGGAAGGAGAGTAGTGATTTCTGTGATGGCAGGAGTAAATGTGATGAGAGAGCAGACGAGGATGAAGTACTATAATGGAGGAAGGGCAGATGATAAATTAGAGGAATAACATGAGACCAGGGCATGGTAGATTAATGAAAGAGAAGAGAGAAGATGAGGAAATGCAAAGGACTTATTGAGTAGAGAATGATAAATGAGATGATGAAGACACAAACAACTGGGAAAATTATAAAGAAGGGGGTGATATAAAGTCCAACAAGTTTCATTGAAGTAATGACAATATAGCTTCACACATTTCCACAGCTTTTTCAATGTTCATCAAGGCAAACTGTGTTTACTGCTGGAACATCAGTCAAGATGGGAAAAAAAATCTAAAATATCTCTTCTGAGTAGAAGTTTTGTTCCCGCAGTACAGGGAGCAGGAAAACGAGGATGAGGAAGACCGAGAGCAGGATTACTACATCACTTTTTATAATGCCTAAAAATTTCACGTCTGCCTCTTTACATCTCTTTATCACAATTGTATTCCTCTTCTCTATGCAAGTACAGAACCATCTTCCCTTTTATTTTCTGGAGTAATAGAAATGGAGCAAACAACGCATATCTGACTGCTCTTGTGTCCAGCCATTATTTCATTACTGCAGGGTGTTTCTCTTGGATGAACATGGTCCTCTGAACAAGGTTACTTCGGCTGATCAGCCATCAATTGATTGTTGGCCTTCTTATCAGTGTATCTTCTTTATGTGCCGCCTTAGCAGTGTGAGGGTTTGCAAGACTGAATGAAAATGAGAATAAATGGAAAATGTAAATGATAATGTGAACCCAGCACAGACCATAACTGAGTGCTTATTGTCGTGGTGGTAGAGAGCTGGTTAGCTATTACCTCTTACCATTGTGTGATCGTAAAACGGGTCCAGCAGCTAACCAAGCTGTTAGTTTACAGGAGAGCCAAGCACATGAAAGGAGTCAGAATTTCCATTCAGATTAACATGAAACATCAAAAAGTGAACTGCAGTTTGAAGCTAACAATCATACATAGCTTTGCTGAAAGGACTTTTTGAGGTAAACATACTTTTGAAGCTGCTGCATTCATCTATCGGAAAGGAGGCTTGAGGTCACCTTATAAAATATACCATCCATCCATCCATCCATCTTCAACCATTTTTCCGGGGTCGGGTCGCAGGGTTAACAGTCTCAGGAGGGATGCCCATACTTTCCTTTTCCTAGACACCTCTTACAGCTCCTCCGGGGGGATCCCGAGGCGTTCCCAGAGACATAGTCCCTCCAGTGTGTCCTAGGTCTTCCCTGAGGCCTCTTCTCAGTAGGAAGTGCCTGGAACAAATCCCCAGGGAGGTGTCCAGGAGGCATCCAGAACAGATGCCCGAACCTCATCAGCTGGCTCTGTTAGAGGTGGAGAAGAGGTGGCTTTACTCCGAGCTCCTCCCTGATGAATGAACTCCTCAACCTCAATCTTATAGCTACGCCCATCCACTCTATGGAGGAGACTCATTTCAGCCGCTTGTATCCAGGATCTTGTCCTTTTGGTTATGATCCAAAGCTCATGACCATAGGTGAGAGGAGGAACGTAGATTTACCGTTAAATTGAGAGCTACGTCTTGCAACTCAACTCCTTCTTCACCACGACAGATCTACAGCGACCACATCACAGCGGAAGCTGCACCAATCCATCTGTCAATGTCACGCTCCATCCTTCCCTCGCTCGTGAACAAGACCCTAAGATACTTAAACTTCTCCATTTGGGGCAAAGACTGTCCATTGACCTGAAGAGGGCATACCACCTTTTTCCGACCAAGAACCATGGGCTCGAATTTAGAGGTGCTGATCCTCATTACACTTAAGTCACACTCAGCTGCAAACTGTCCCAGTGCACAATGCAGGTCCAGGTTTGATGTGGCCAACAGGACAACACTGTCCGCAAAAAGCACAGATGAAATCCTTTGGTCCCCAAACTCACTGTCATTGCACATGTGTGCGTTGAATTTCCCAAGGAGACCAATGGAGTCCCCAGTTGGAGCCCTATTTAGTACTCCTTCTAGGGACTCCAAGATGGCCGGGGTCCGAACTGCTGTTTGGCCCATAGACCGAACAACAGTGAGACACCTGTCCCAAACCCGAAGGCACAGGTCTATAGGTCCCTCTCATTCATCGGAGTGAACTCCAATATATGACGGCTGAACTGTGGGGCTATAAGCAAGCCCACGCCACCTCTCACCTTGAGCAACACCAGAAAAGTGTATAGTCCAGGCCCTCTCAAGGGTTTGGGTTCCAGAGGCCAAGCTGTGGTTGGAGGTGAGCCGCACTGTATCTAGTCCGTACCTCTCAACCTCCCTCTCAAGCTCTGGCTCCTTTCCCCTCAGCAAGGTGACATTCCATGTCCCTAGAGTTGGACTCTTTGTCTGGGGATTGGGTCGTCAAGCCCCATTCTAACGACTGCCACCCAATCCACACTTCACCCGTCCCCTACGCTTTCCTTGGTGGGTGGTAAGTTCATCGGAGGTTGGGCCCACGTTGTCCTTTCGGGCAGAGCCCGTCCGGGCCCTGTGGGCAGAGGCCTGGCCACCAGGCGCTCGTATACGAGCCCCAATCCCAGGCCTGGCTCCAGGATGGGGCCCGGTTGCGCAATACCGGGCTGTCCTTGAAGTTTTGTTACTGCTCTTAGTCTGGCCCGTCACCCAGGACCGATTTGCCAAGGGAGACCCTAGCAGCAGCATAAAGCCCCTGACAACATAGCTCCTGGGATCATTTGGGAACTCAAACTCCCCCACAACAGTAAGGTGGAAGCTCTCGGGGGGGAGAAAATATACATACAACTTAAGCTGCACTGCAGCAAACACAGACATACACGACAGACATCATTATCTTCAGACATCATAAACATATTTGGTGGTCCATTTAAGCCACCACTGTTTTCCATCTTTTCCTCTACCTCTCAAGATCTCTGCTTGTCAGCTCGCATGTTGCTGTTGCACTTTCAGCCACTGCCTTCATCATCCGCCTGAAGACCCCAGTTAGGGGGTTCAAGAATTTTTCAGATCACTCCCCAAAATATCCATACAAGCACGTCTGGGGGGATGAGGTTGGAGTCTAGACCCCAAACTCTAACATAAACCACTGCTGTACTAATTATCACGTCAAATGACAAGTTGTCTGACTGAATCAACCATAACCATTCCAACCTAAAATGACAACTAAAACTATAATAAAGAAATTACAGGGAATTCGTACTGTAGATGAACAGCATCGGCCGATACCTCCTTCAGCTGTGCTCAAAAGCTTTCATTGACAAATCATTCAATGTGTAGCACCATTCCTGGTACATAGATTAACTACTCTGTTTTGAAAGATCATGAATTAATTCTGGAACAAACCTCAGTAAGTGCAAGATGGCAGCAAGAGAAAAGGAGGCGATAGGCTATTGATTTGTGAGACATTGAAGAATTGGGCCTTGAATGACAAGAAGTTTCACTGTGATTCAGTTTTCCATTTTTTTTTTTTGTCACACCCCATTTTATTCCACAGGATTAAAATTATTATCCTGGATGGATTAGGACATCCTATGGATTCTGATGATCCCCAAGGGATTCAGTCACTGGCTCTGCCAATTAAAAGTTTTCACTGCTCCTTAAAATTACTAAAATGGATTGTCAGAGTAGTAGGTAGAAACAGTCGAGGATGTTACAGACTTTGGCGTACCCCTTTCATTTAGAAGGCCATCGGTTCAAAATGATCTAACAGTGCTGACAGAATCCTTTGATCAGAGTGATTAATGTATTAATCTGTAGAAAACGCCAGCACAAAAACTGCCTTAACTGGCTTTAACCAGCTGTAAAAGATATATCATATCTCGTAACAGCATTCAGACTTCATCAGTGGCATTCTGGTCATGTATGGACAGCAGCACAGCAATTCCACAATGTATGACTATGTTCACATTTTTCATTTATTTCTTATTATTAATATGAATTTTGACAGGTGTTTGTGGGGTTGGAGTGTCCCAAGGCTGTCAAAATGTTTCAGATGTTGTTCCACTCAACACCTGAGACATGGAGGAAACATTTTTTTTGCTCATAATTTAGACAAGAGCAGTCTGAAACCAAATACATATTCTTTAGCCTTTGAAAACATGTACAATAGAAAAATTGTAGCATAGCTGGTATTTTCATTACGTTATGTCTGACAGATAGCCAAAGTGTATTGGCATTTACATTTGAGAAATGATAACGTGATGTTATGTTTTAGAAAGTAAGGCATAATGGTTTGCAAAAGGGCCTCAACAATGACGGAGCAATATAGAAGTCATTAAAAATACTGTATAGTGGAAAAAAGGAAACATAACTGAAATTATGAAAAAAATACATCATCTATGTTGCACTGAAGTAAAAATAGTCTCACGAAAAAATAGTCATTGAGTTGAACAGTTGTAAGTCACGGAGGGGAGAACGTGTCGTGACAATTAGGAACTTGCAGTTGATTAAAGGAATCTAAAATGTATACTGAATTTGAAGGACTGGTAATACAGAGAGGCAAAAACAAGGGTTATACCATCTGTCATCTGTGATTAAGTTCAAGAACTAAAAATCGGCAGCATCCGGAAATTGTGAATGCATTTATTACTTGTGTACATCCTACCTGTATGAAAGCACAAGGTACGAGATTACAGACAAGATTCAAGACTTTTTTGCACCATGGGATGAATGTCAGATCTGTTTTTCCCAAATGACTAATACCTGATCCTGACACTTGCATTATTTCGAATGTAGAATTGTAAACTCGAAAAATCAGCAGCAAAAAATTAAAAAATTGTAAGTAGATGAAAAACATCAGCAAGCATAATTTGTAACATATATGGGCACCGCAAGTCAAGGATCCAAAAATCAATCAAAAGTTTAGGCCACAGATGAAAAACACATTAAGTTCCTATTGGGCTAGAGCTCGATAGCACCTGCCCGGAGGAAGCATTCAAATTCAGAGTGATGTGGGTGTGAAGAGTCTGAATCTGTTAGGCAAGCATTCTTCCTGTGCTTATCTGCATATACAGTATATTTGACATTTGTATCAGTGGCCTTCGAATGAATATTCTGTCTGTCTTCACATTTTTTGCCTTTTTGAGTTTTTCTGTGTAATTTCATTAGATGGTGAGATTTGAGATCTTAAGAACACTGCATGTGTCATTCAGTGTTTGTGTTTGTGTGTGTGTGTGTGTGTGTGTGTGTGTGTGTGTGTGTGTGTGTGTGTGTGTATGTGTGTGTGTGTGTGTGTGTGTGTGTGTGTGTGTGTGCGTGTGCGTGTGCGTGTGCGTGCACATGAGAAACAGAGCGACTCATCAACACATTAAGCACATATCATCTTTCCAGGGTGAATCTGTATTTTTTATCAGCCCACCAACCCAACGTCATATGTGGACTGTCTCTTCTCTGTTCTTCAGTTAGTATATTTTGCTCTACAAATCTTGTGCTAAAAATTAGACAGGGGGAAAAAACTTCATGTGGATGCCTAAAATTTCATGCATTGACCAAAAAAATAAAATGCGGATCAAACCTATGACTTCCATACCGGATCGATCGAGGCCCGGGTTAACAACAGCCGCCATAGGTGCTGTTCACCTACGGGGTACCGGGGGAAATTGGACTACTGTAGGAAAGCTGCTGGTCCGGATAACATCCCAGGATGGCTGATCAAGGAGGGTGCAGACCAGCTGGCCCACGTGTTCACTGACATCTTCAACACATCACTCATCCAGGCCATTGTCCCCCCATGCTTCGAGTCAGCCACCATCATTCCAGTGCCAAAGAAACCAACCATCTCCTGCCTCAATAACTTCTGCTCTTTTGCACTAACCACCACCGTCATGAAGTGCTTCGAGCGGGTGGTTAAGGACCATATCGCATCCAAACTGCCCCGCATCATTCGACCCGTTTCAATTTGCATACCGACCAAACAGCTCCACTGACGACACCATCTCCACTGCTCTCAACCTGAGCCTGAAGCACCTGACTTCCACCTGAGCCTGAAGCACCTGGACTTCTGTTCAGCATTCAACACGATCATCCCCCAGGATCTGGTATGCAAATTGGGCCCTCTTGGGGCTCAACACCCCCCTGTGCAACTGGCTGCTGGACTTCCTCACCAATATAACCCAGTCTGTCTGAGTGGGCAACAACACCTCCAGTGTCATCTCCCTGAGCACCGGCTACCCCCAGGGGTGCGTCCAGAGCCCCCTGCTGTTCACCCTGATGACCCATGACTGTCGTCCCAGGTACAAAACCAACCACATCCTGAAATATGTGGATGACATGACAGTTATGGGCCTCATTCAAGATGACAACAAGCTGGCCTACTGGGACGAGGTGCAACATCTGGGGAAATGGTATAGGAGGAACAACCTGCTCCTGAATATCAACAAGACAAAAGAGATCACCATCGACTTCAGGAGATCCTGACCCAGCCACACACCTCTACTTATCAATGACACAGCAGTGGAGGTCATCAGCAGCACCAATTTTCTGGGGGTACACATCACAGACAACCTCAGCTGGTCACTTCATACCACCTCCCTGGCAAAGAAAGCACAGCAGCATCTGCACAGCAGCGTCTGCACTTCCTGCGACGGATGAGAAGAGCCTCCCTCCCCCCTCCCATACTCTCCACCTTCTACAGAGGGACCATCGAGAGCTTGCTGACCAGCTGTATCTGCGTCTGGTCCGGGAGCTGCAGGGCCTCAGACTGGAAGTCTCTTCCGGAGAGTGGTGAGGACAGCGGAGAAGAATATTGGGACCTCACTCCCACCTATCCAGGACATTGCACATAGACGCTGACACCAGATTCAGTCTGACCGTACCCACCCTCACCATGGACTGTTCTCCCTGTTGGCGTCAGGCAGAAGGTTCCGCAGCATCAGCTGCAAAAAAACTAGATTAAAAAACAGTTACTTTCCCCTGGCCATTAGATTGCTAAATGCCAGATAAATCTCCCCCGGTCCGTTCATGATCTCAAACTGCACTTCTGCACCTTTTACAACATTCCCATGTGCAATATTCTTCTCTAATGTTAGCTGCTAAGTACCGGCAATACATAATTATATGATATAATCTATTATTCTTATCATCATTATGTATATATATATATATATATATATATATATATATATATATATATATATATATATATATATATATATATATATATATATATATATATATATATATATATATATATATATATGTGTATGTATAAATATATATATGTATGAAACAACCAAGTAGCTGTGACAGTGTACAGGAACATCTGTACCCAGTATGGACTAGAAGTACCCAAATCCCAATTGGACATACCACCGAAGGTGGTTGAGAACGACAAGGCTAAGATCCTGTGGGACTTCAGCTACCAGACCGACAAACAGCTGCTGGCTAACAAACCGGACATAGTGGTGATAGACAAATAGCAGAAGAGAGCAGTGGTGATAGATGTGGCGATTCCAGCTGATGCCAACATCAGGAAGAAGGAACACGAAAAGATTGAGAAGTACCAAGGGTTGAAAGAACAGCTGGAACAGATGTGGAAGGTCAAGGTTAATGTGGTCCCTGTGGTAGTAGGAGCACTTGGGGCAGTGAGCCCCAAACTGGAAGAGTGGCTCCAGCAGATTCCTGGAACAACATCTGAAGCCTCAGTCCAGAAGAGCGCAGTCTTCGGATGCCGTCAGCCAAAAGAATGCGCATATCACGTATCACGTGACTACCTACTAAAACTCCACAATGAGGTGAAGTCACGTACATGGTGTGCGAATGTGCGAGGGCACACTGTGTATGTATCCCCACCTATATATTTGAATAAGCTCACTTGACAAATCTCACACTGTCACACGCCCAATCAATCACGGCACATCTGCCAGAAGGAATCACATGAACAATATGGAAGAAGGCATCGGGCAGCGAGGCTTTTTTGTTGCGATTACGCCTTTCGTCTACACGACAATGCAGATATCCAGGACGAAAACGCCGGCTGAAGTGACGTAATTTGAAAATACCGGGTCTGCAATGTCGTGTGGACCCTGTTACAGAATCTTTTTTTTATCCGTGGGGCGTCTCACTGAAACGAAAACCGCTGTGATGTTAATGTGGGTAACCCGTGTCTACATGTACATGCAGAAAGGATGGAAATAAATTTTCTGACGTATAACAGCTCCACGTCGAAGACGCATTGATAAACATGCTTGACAGTTGTATATGTGTTTGTCTGTTTCAAGTTTATGTATTTGTTTATTTATTCATTCATTCATTCACGTTCCTCGCCGAAGACGCTGACGCTAGTTCTGGGTAAGACCAGGATGCGCTGCCTGCTGGTGGGAGAACTCTGTGATGGATTAGGATGAAAAGCTTCAATGCTTCATGTTGCTTCATCTGTCCATCACTAGCTATACAATTTTCATGTTTTTGGGCAGAAAGTCTAAACACAGACACAGAAAACGACAACGAATTCTGAGTGAAACTAGCTGGCTAGGACGAACAGTCTGTCCAGCTATGGTTTCCGTTTGGAATGAGACAATCGATGTCGTATCCAAAATACTCCACGGTCATCCGACAAAAACACTCTTTAAGTAATTACATACAGTTCTGTTTATGTAGTCAGCTAACAGAACTATCACTTATCTAAAATTTCTTTTCCACTTGATCTTTTGACAGGTGCCTTTTCCTTTAATGTTAGCTCCTTTCCCAATCTCATGATTAGTTAGCTTTCTTTGTCCAGTTAGCCTGCTAACATTCATCTACTGTTTTGCAATGTTTGGCAAAGTCTGATATTGTTTTATCGTGGAATTCAGTGGGTTCGTATATATATATATATATATATATATATATATATATATATATATATATATATATATATATATATATATAATGAACGTTCGGCTGTTCAGAACCTAACTAAAACAATTACAATTTGATACAATTTCCTCCAGGATTAATAAAGTATCTATCTATCTATCTATCATGGAAGTTGAGGAGCATCTGTCGTGGTTTACTGTAGGACCCAAATGCGCAGACGTCAGGTAAAAGGGAAAAATAGATTTATTTAACAATGAATGTGAAGCGATGATGAAGCAGATGATCAGGCTGAACAGGTAAATCTGCAGGAGAGGAGAAAACAAGCAGGCGGCTGGAAATGGTTATAGTCCAACAGGCAACAGACCAGAACTGGAACACAGAGAAACAGAGTTATCAAAAAGTCAAGGTGCAAGTTCAAGTGAGCCAAGGTGTGGATACTGACAAGCAGTACAAACGAACTGGTGATGAATGGTGGAAAACTGGTCCTCATGAAGGTCTGGAGATTGGAGATTGGTCACAGGTGTGGTGCTCTGCTGCCAGCAACAGCCACACTCAGGTAGGTGGAAACTATGAGGGAGTCAGAAGAGGGAGAGAGAGAGAAGCAACTGCAAATCCTGACAGCGTCTGTATATATATACAGTATATACAGTATATACAGTATATATATATATGGATATATACTGTATATATACTGTATATATACTGTATATACAATATATATATATATATGCATGTATGTATATATATACACACACACACACACACACACACACACACATACATATCTATCTATCAATCTATCTATATATATATATATATACACAGACGCTCCTCAACTTCCGTTTTAGTTACGTTCTGAACGGCCGAACGTAATTTTGTTTGCATTATATGTCAATGGACATTAAACAGAAAATAGGGTACCTTGTGTGGTGACAGCTGTTTACTTGGGGCGGCAGTGGCTCAGCGGTAGAGCGGACGCCTTGGAAACAGACAGCGCCCAGCCATCGGTGGCTCGATTCCCGCTCCAGCCAGACATCCTCGGAGTGTGAGCTGACAGTGGGAGGCGTCAGCTCACCCCCAGCCACTGCCGAGGCACCCCCCACAAGCTGCCCACTGGGGCGCACCCGTCCCTCCACCTCCACCAAGCTGCAACCCGTCCCTCCACCTCCCTGCACTCGTCGTCATCAACTGCATGCCTACAGGCCCCTAGTGTGTGTTGTGTTCAGGGGCCTGTATACAATGTTTGTGTGTGTATGCTGACTAACACATATATATATATATATATATATATATGCATGTACTGGAGAGGAAAACATAATTTCCCCATTGTGTGGACAATTAAAGGTGGATTTATTATTATTATTTAATTCCACAATGCTCTCAGGAGCTCTTGTTCACATGATTCCTCCTGGCAGATGCAACGTGATTGGTTGGGCACTTGATTGACAGGTAGTGAGTGAAGTTAAAAAGCATGACACCGTAAGGTTTTCTACTGAGCTTATTCAAATATATAGGTGGGGAGATACACACACACACACACACACAATTATAATTATTATAATCCTCTTTTTTTTCCTGTCACTCCAGATCCGGTCCCACTTGCAATCAGTTCATTCCCTGGACCTGCCTTCCCTGTGCTCACCTGCAGCCACTCCTCTAATCAGCCATCACTGTGCATATGAAGATACGCCAAGCTCAGCCCTCAGCTACCTGCCAGATTGTTAGTGTTCGTCCTGACCTTCCAGCCGTTACATCCTGTGTTACGCTTTGACTTTGCTTAGACCTTACCTGTTCCCCAGCCCCTGCCTGTTGCCAACCCCTCATCGGATCTCTCTGCCTGGTTTTTGTTACATCCCGCTTCAAAGCGGTGATGTATTGTAATTGTCAGCGTTTGTGTGTTCGTCCCTTGCCGTCTGTCTGATTTGTCTGCTGTTTGGACTGATTCCCTGGTACCAGAACCCTGCCTGGCTAATTAAACCTGTTTTGCGACTCGTGACCCGCCTGCTTGTCTGTCGTGCTTTTGGGTTCACCACCAGTCTTGTTCGAGCTGTCACACACACACACACACACACACACACACACACACACACACATACACACACACACACACACACACACACACACACACACACACACACACACACACACACACACACACACACACACACACATATCTATCTATCCATGAAACAATGCTTGCATTTTTCATGTGTAGTTACAATTTAAATACCTAGGCGGTGAATTCTAGCAAAAGCTGATGTTTGTGGAAAAACCTAGAGTAATCTGACCTGTTCTTATCCAACCCATCGGACTGCAGTAATGCTCTCTGTCAGTAGGATCGGCCAATATTCCTTCTCACACTTCTTATCCAATCCCACCTGGTCAATGTGTCTTCCATTAAGAGAAGGGGAATGTGTGCATTATTCACCTTAATGAAGTTTCAACAGGATGTGACAATGTTATCAGATTTTGGCACAAGCAGGCAGGGTATGGCTCTACTAGAGCAAAACCCTTACGATAGCGTTATCAAGCTTATATTTCACCTCAGTTTAAAGATACGGACTTTTCACTGATGAACATGATAAAACTTGTTCTTAATAGGATTTCAACCATAAACAATTACATCAAATGTTTGTTGAATAGACATGGAAAACCCTTATATTTTTAAATTGACATTGGTTGGACACCACCAAATGTACACACAAGTCAAGTTTAGAGTTTGTCTTTAATAAATTAATTTACTTTGTAAAGGATTTTTTAGATGACAACTTGATCCTCCCCCATCTTTCCTTACTCATCCTTTTATCCAAAATTATAAGAAAATTATAAGAAATTTCATGAAAAATGGAAATGATGAAACTTTTGCCATGAGACGTTTTGCCCTATTTGTTTCTGCATCATTTAAATATTATTGTTTGATAGTTTTGAAAAACTTATATTTTCAATTACTTTTCTAAATGTTTTAGCGTGTGTGTTTGTGTGCATATGTGTGTGTGTGTGTGTGTGTGTGTGTGTGTGTGTCTTTTCACACTTTGCATGTGATTCTGAGTAAGTGTTGCTTATGAGAAGTCCAGCTAAATGGGCAGGAGGCACACAGTCACACATGGCAGGCTGCCTTCTAGAGGAGGTGTGTGTTCATCACACTTTCCTCTGTGAAAGCCATTAACACACAGAATTTGTTGCTAACACAAATAAGCCTTATTTATTATTCTTTGTGAAAAACAACAAAGATGCATTTATATACAGTCCACCTGTCAGAAGTTCAGCCACATTTTCAGAGAAGACTTCTTGAGCGTGTTGTCTCCACTGACCATGATCAGCTGCTCCTCACACAGCCTAAAGTCAGGCTGAAGCTCAGAGGGGAACGCACATTTTTGGTATCGGCTCCCAAACTATGGAATGGGCTCCCACTGCACATCAGGCAGGCTTCTTTATGGTCGCATTCTCTTTTTAAAACCCACCTCTTTTCCATGGCGTTTGACACCATTTAGAGCATTTTGTTTATTATTCCACATTATTTTAACTGTTTTTGTCTGATTTTATTTCCGCTTTTAACTTATTTTAAGTTATTTTATTGGATTTTTACTTGATATTTTATTTAACTGCATTATGTTCATGGTTTTATGGTGCGTCTGTTGTGTTTTTATCTCTTGACTGTGCAGCTCCTTGGAAACCTTGTGTTTACTTAAAGGTCCCATATTATGTATTTTTAACTTAATGTCATTCAGCTGCCAGATGTCCAACTACACCATATTCCAAATATTTTGACCTAAAGTGGTCTGTGGTCCTAAATATCAGCTTTTCAAAATCGCTTCAATCGTTTCAGGCCTCCGGCTGCAGTATGTTAATGAGCTCCGCTGGTCAACGCCTCCTCCACCTGGGTCACGCCCCTCTGAAGGAGAGCATTAGGCTAACGGGACAGTGACTGGCATTACATTTGTTATCGTCGTGTTACCGTGCATCTATGACCCTGAGTCAGACCCAGAAGCGGGGGCTCCTAAAGAAACACCGACTGTGCGGCTGCAGCAGGACGTTTCTGAATGGTTAGTACGTGTGAATGTTACTTAGTTGGTTCTGTGTTTTGTTTTGTTTTGTAACCTACGTCACCACAGGACCGGATCTTTGTCCGATAGCTACTTTTTTTCTACTCCCGCCTCTTATTGCACAGTAATAATGTCATACCTGTCTTATTATGTATTTTGTATATATAAGGATGTGTTGACTGCTAAAATGTTCCTGTACTTCTATAAGTGACAGTAAAGTCTGATGGTGGTTCTGATAGTTATTGCCATGTGGCTAATGCTAGCTTCTGCTCACGGTATTTTATTTTTATAGCACATTGATTTAACCCGTTAAGCTGCAAAATATTTGAGGCAGTCCTCTGTGACAAGACACACGGAGCTAACATTTGCCACCATCAGACCAGGTTAATGGTGAATTGATGAAAATTTTATAGTAACTTCTTCACTTCACTTACTGTCTTGCTGGAATATTCTAATACACAACACTATTATTTTTTACTGAACTACTATCAACAGATGTGAACTCACTAACACCTATAGACAACAATGTTTAGAAAATTAATCTATTTAACTAATTTTATTTTGTATGGAATATGACTTGTACATACCTTTACTTCTATAGTGGGAGTGAAGAGTCACTGGGTCACATTGGCACGCCATGTACATTGAAGCTGTAGGCTGAAAGGATGCACAAGGAAGAGGGACACTAATTTCAAGACACCAATGTTCTGATTTTGGATAAGGAGGACAGACCTATGTGCGTTGTCGCTATGATGACGAACAAACAATCGACTCTTAACACGTGTGTACGCACACACAATACGAAACAAAGCACAACTCCCTACTTAGCCTAGCATAAATTGACTTTATTTATGCTGACAGATAATAGGCATTTTAGCTCTATACTGTAGGCCAGCACGCACACACGTGTTGGAGCGTGCATGCACACATGCAATACGCAAACGCGAAAAAAGCACATTGGCCTACATAGCCTAGCATAACATGACTTCATGCTAACAAACAATAAGAAAATATGAGACCAAATTATGTATGTTGTTCCTACTGTAGGTCCAGCACGCACACACGTGATCGGGCATGCACGCCCACACACGCAATACACAAACGCGAAACAAAGGAGACCTCCCTACATAGCCTAGCATAACATAACTTCATTCATGCTAAGACAACATGAAAAAAGATAAAATGTGAGCCCAACTTATGTGCATTGTAGCTAGATACAGTAGGTCCAGCACACACACGTGTTGGAGCGCGCACGCAAACGCGAAACAAAGCAGTACTACCTAATTAGCCAAATTGCACTTGATCACTCATGCTAACAGACACCCTCTCACTATTTAAGACTAGACTTAAAACTTTTACTTTTCATAATTTTACAATTAATGGCAACTTAGGTTACTACGTTTATTTTCATATAGACCTACACTGCTGGAGACTCAACATCCAGACTCACTGAGTTCCTCTCTCCTCCCCCTTCTCTCCAACCATCTCTGTTACTCATCCTCTTCTCCGATGTCACTCTCCAAGTCTCCAATCACACCCTACTAACTAAACTTCTTCCCTGGAGTCTCTGTGCTCTATGTCCTCACAGGTTTTTCTCAGGTTCACCCCTCATCCACCCATCCGCTGTGGACCATCTGCTGTGGACCTGCACCTCCCATCCACCAGTCTCACCCCTCACCTAACCATCGACTGTGGTCCTGCTACCTCTCTTCCTTGGTGTCATCTTACTGTTCCACCCCTCATCCGCCCAGCCGCCGTGGACCTTCCTCTGTGGACCTGCACCTCCGAGCCCACTAGTATCACCCCCATCTCTCCATGTGCTGTGGACCTTCTCCTCCAAGCCCACCAGTACCACCCCTCAATTATCCATCGGCTGGGGTCCTGCTTCCTTTCTTCCTCCGTGCCGCCATACAGTCATCCACGCAGCTGTAATTGTGCCTTGACTTTATCAACCTTAACCATATTGATACTGTCTCTATCTGGCCTATTTGTCACTCTCTCTGTCTCTCTCTCTCTGATGCTGTTCTTATCTGCCTTTGATTTGTTTTCCACCCAACCGGTCGAGGCGGCCGCCCAAAAGAGTCTGGGTCCTGAAATGTCTGCTGCCATGATTAAGCGCTATATAAATAAAACTTGATTGACTTGATTGACTGCAAAAAATATAAATGTGGTTAGACTTACCTGTAACCAGGGTGCAGTTCCTTGGTCCCGTATGGTTGGGAGTGATCCTTGAATGAGGATTAGTCTCGAGGCAAAGCCACTTCTGTACTGACCCTCATCGCTAAAACAGGCTGGAGTGAAGTGGTTCCACACACAAACAAACGTGCAGGTGATGTAGCCAGCACATTGCCATTAAAAATGAAATTTAACCACGCTCTCTTCTGTTCTTCTTTGGATGGGATGAAAAATAAACACTGGTGTTGATTTGTGCAATCAACAACTGAGCAACTTTCATGTCTCCCTCTCACGAACGCCATTTCAACAGACTGGTGCCTCACGTCCGATGCCAAGAACTCCGTCTTGGGGATGGCCATGCCCTTGGGCATGTCAACCAATCCATATTGTCCAATATTTTGTCCAACAGCACAGAGTGTCTACTCTGACATCAAGAATGGCTAGTCTAGCGCAATATGATCGATTTGAGTCGTTCAGAGCCATGATTTCCTAAAACTCCAAATATCTATTGATGCAGGGAGCGTTTGTTTACCAGATTCTAGGAGTTGGTCGGGTTAGGGAGGACCACTATGTATATGTAAAGACCTGAAAAAGTATGATTTTCATAATAGGGCCCCTTTAGATTGTGCTATATGAATAAAGTGGATTGGATTGGATTCTCTTCAGGGGTCGTCACAGCAAATCAGTTGCCTCCATCTAACCCTGCCTTCTGAATATTCGTCTCTCACACCAACTACCTTCATGTCCTCTTTCACTACATCCATTAACCTCCTCTTTGGTCTTCCTCTAGGCCTCCTGCCTCGCAGTTCCAAAACTTAGTATCCTTCTACTAATATATTCACTATCTCTCCTCTGGACATGTCTAAACCATCTCAGTCTGGCGTCTCTGACTTTATCTCCAAAACCTATAAAATATGCTGTCCCTCTTATGGACTCTTGATCCTATCCATCCTGTCACTACCAAAGAGAACCTCAGCCTCTTCATCTCTGCAACCTCCAGCTCTGTCTCCTGTCTTTTCCTCATTGGCACTGTCTCTAGGTCAAATAATATTGCTGGTCTCACCACAGTTTTGTACACCTTTCTTTTCATTTTAGCTGAAACTCTTCTATCACACCTGACACTTTCCTCCACCCGTACCACCCTCCTTGCCTCCAGTGGGGCACTCGCTGGAGTGTGTGTGATTGTTCCGGTGGTGGTCGGAGGGGTTGTAGGCGCAGATTGCTAGCCATGCCCGTCAGTCTGCCCCAGGGCAGCTGTGGCTACACAAATAGTCTACCATCACCAAGTATGAATGAGGAGTGAATGAATAATGGATCCAATTTAAAGTGTCTCTGGGTGTCCAGAAAAGCGCTAGTCAAGAGAAAACGTGACGGTAATGTGCTTTTTATTTTAGTTTACCGCATTCAATAATTTTTAACTTAATTTGCATTCCATTGCCTATGGTACGACTTGCAGTACCGTAAACTTCATTATCATAAAATTTGACATATAAATGACATTGTGAAATATCATGTTGAAAAAGGTAGTTTTCTAGCATCTTGGAACAGATTAAGACCATTTACATTATTTGTAATGGGAAAAATGTATTTGGAATTCAAACAAATCGGTATTCGAACAGCCTTCCGGTACGTTTTGTGGTCGGGAACCGAGGTTTGCCTGTACTGCATCTGTAGTACTTTTTTTGGCCTGAGACCATACTGCTGCTCACAAATTCTCACTTCTGCCCTCAGTCTAGTTCCAACTACTCTTTCCCATAACTTCATTGTATGGCTCATCAGCTTTATTCCTCTGTGGTTTATTCCTCTGTAGATGTGCACGTCTGCACATCTTCCTTGTTCTTAAAAATGGGCACCAGCACACTTCTCCATTCCTCAGGCTTCCTTTCACTATCTAAGATCCTGTTGAACAACCCAGTCAGAAACTCTACTGTCACCTCAAGTAGACACTTCCATACCTCCACAGGTATGTCATTGGGACCGAGTGCCTTTCCACTCTCCATCCTCTTCATGCCTTTCTCACTTCATCCTCACTAATCTTTGCTACTTCTTGGTCCACACAGCAGCCACCTCTTCTAGTCTCTGTTCTCTCTCAATTTCCTCATTCATCAACTCTTAAAAGTACTCTTTCCATTTTACAATCACACTACTGGCACCTGTCAAAACACTTCCATCCCTATCCTTAATCACCCTAACCTGCTGCATGTCCATCCCATCTCTCTCTCTCCATCTTGACAACCTGTATAGATCAGTCTCTCCCTCCTTACTGTCCAACCTAGCATACAAGTCATCATAAGCCCCTTGTTTGGCCTTTGCTATCTCTGATTTCACCTTACACTGCATCTCATTGTACTTCTGTCTACTCTCTTCAGTCCTCTTAGTGTCCCACTTCTTCTTAGCTAACCTCTTTCTCTGTATACACTTCTGTACCTCCTCATTCCACCACCAAGTCTCATTATCTACTTTCCTTCTAGATGACACACCAAGTACTCTCCTACCTGTCTCCCTGATCACATTAGCTGTAGTTGTCCAGTCATCTGGAAGCACCTTCTGACCATTCTTAACAAACTCCTCCTTCAAGATAACTCCTACTCCATTTCTCTTCCTATCGACACCATGATGGAACAACTTGAACCCTGCTCCTAAAGTTCTAACCTTACTACCTTTCTACCTGGTCTCCTGGACACACAGTATGTCTACCTTCCTCCTCTGCATCATGTCAACCATTCAACCAGTCCTATATTCTTGGCGTTCCTCTTCTTTCTCTTCCTACAAACACACTTTCCTCCTCTCCCTAACATAAAAAGCATTTATGTTCGTGACTGTGTGTGTGTTGTGTGTGTGTGTGTGTGTGTGTGTGTGTGTGTGTGTGTGTGTGTGTGTGTGTGTGTGTGTGTGTGTGTGTGTGTGTGTGTGTGCGTGTGTGTGTGTGTGTGTGTGTGTGTTACAAGCACGAACCAGTGTGGCCTTTTACACTTTACAGTTGTTTATTCTGACTTCAATCTTCCCTAGGCTCTCCAATATTTAAGCCCTGCAGCCAAATCACCTCCTCTGATGCTAAAATAGGCAAAGGTGTGCTCAAGACCGAAAGAAGATATCTCTAGATTGAGTTTATTTAAACCCAAATGGCCACTGCAGACTCCTAGCTGTAAAAGCACCTTGGGCTACTTTTTATTATCATCTCTGTTGCAGTTCCAGGCAAACTGAGCTAATACAAAATGGTGTTGAACTGAGTCAACTCACTTCACCATTGTGGAAAAGTAGCTTTGGCTATCAGTGGTACACCTGTAACATTGTCAAACACATGATGGAAAGTTGAAGAATATTTCAACTAATGTAGAGTCATAGATAGAGAAGTGACCTCAGAGTCCAACAAACTCAGTTATACATTGAAAAAAACCTACTTAGATTTGAATGAGGTAAAGATGGATATATATTGTATGTCTGGACAGGATGGATGCAGTGATCGGCAGGAAATTGTGGCAATGGGAATGACACTGGTGGGAAGATTTTTATGAATGGACAGAATGCAAGTGCAGAGTTCATTTTCCCTCAAGAAAATAGTGCATCCCTGGGATGCGCTTGAAGAAAAATTTGTCCATCCCAACATGAGATTTCTGCATACCAAAGTAACAACAGAATATATGGTAGAAGCGTACGCAAAGATTGAGTTTTGCCAATAGTACAATATTAAAACAATACAAAATAAAAACTGTTAATTTGAATGTTTTTATTAATAACGACATCATAACTGTTCAAGTGAAAAGAAAAAAAGAGTAAAATCATATATATTAATTTTATCAACATGTTAAAGCCTGGTAGTATTTTTTTTTCACTTTTGCTTTTAACTCAATAATTTCTTTGCCTTTAATTCATATACTGTATTCTCCTGTGGACACTGCACCGACCTGACAGAGCTTTCTCTACACAAATTTCAGTAATATCTGTCAGTACTATCTGTCTGTTTTTCTTCATTAAGAAGAAGCCAACCAATTAACCTGAAGCGCATGTTTTTGGAGGTGGGAGGAAACCGGAGACCCCAGAGAGAACCCACGCAGACACGGGAAGAATATGCAAACTCCGCACAGAGCGGAACTCGAACCCAGAACCTCCTGTGCAGGTACAGCGCTACCCACTGCACCACTGTGCCGATCAATCAACCTTCATTTGTATAGCGCTTAATTACATCATCCAACATTTCAAAGCGCTTTAACAGACAGAGAAATCCAACAGGACTCTCCAAGCATAAGTGACAGCTTGTGATTGCTCTGGAAGGTCAAACTAACTCCTCGCTCTCACTGCAGCACGCAAAACGAGCAGACATGTTACCGTTTGGTCAATTTTAATAAGGCAGAATCCCGCAGATGAGTTTCATGATGAGAAACTCGTGCGAGATCAGAACATAATGATGATTTCTGGGCTCGAAATTTAAGCTGAGAAATGGAAAAATTGTGAATATTTTTGTTGAATGGAAATGCATTTAAAGCTTGCATCCCAGGTACGCAAGGTGTCTGACGATCGCGTGTCCCTCTCAAAAAATGTGCGTTAAAGACGCAAGGACGCACACAAACGAGGAGAGTGTAAGTGTCTCAGATGCACTCAATTTCCATTGTTACTCTATATAAAGGTGATAGACTGGTTATTGATTTTGCAGTCCTCGTAGACACCATCACCATAATGTTTAAAAAAGTATCACAATGTGTAAAAAATTATATTCATGAAAAAGCTTTTATGTTCATCAAGATGTTAATTAATGTGATTGATTACAAAATAATAGATTTTAAATTGACTGATTTGCAAATACTGTACACAGCACTTATTCATTAAAATACCCTATTTGTATTTCTGTCCATTTTTTGCCTCTCATACATAATTGTGCCTTCATCTCATGCACACTGCAATTAAATGAGTCAGCGGCTGAGGGTTGGAGATAATGGAAATTTATTCCACCCAGTAAATTGAGAATTACCAGAAAGTGCACTGTGCTTGAACGTGATGAAATAAAAATGGACATAGGCATTTTGGAAGTGAGTGCGCAATCACTTGAAGGTTTGGATCTTACGCTCTGTTGATCTACAGCTAATGCCTTAGCTCAGTCTGTCAACTTGACCCTCAGCTGTAACCTGTTTGAACAGCAGACACAGAACAAAATCTTTGTCCGTCCTCTACAAAGGCGCATTGCTTCAATTCATTATTATATTATAATGAAAGCCTTTGAGAAAAGGTCAAAAAGCCCAGAGGGAAAGCAAGAAGACGCTCACATATTATGATATTCAGTACATGCACATCATCTTGAAGCAAAGCAGATATAGATGTGAATATATCTGAATCATAAACTTGTGCACAAACAAGCATAGGGAAGACATGCTGCACACAGAAATCATATCATAACGCATCTAATGTTAAAAAAAATGACCTGCGTTGCACAGATCCATCAGATTAAGTCTGACCCAAGCATAGAAACACAAACTAAATATAACCCACCCTTAAATTTCTACACAAAAATACACACATCTGCTCATTTTTGATGGAATGATGGCCGTGGAGGGATGTCACAGATGTCAGCAGTGACTGTCATACCCCAGGAAATTCTGGGAAATGAGAGAAATGAAGTTTAAAAAAAAATTGGGGTACTCTGCCTTTTTTAGTGGAAAGAGAAATGCGAGTACAAGCCAAAGAGTCGAAGGTGGAGATGAAGGCGAGGGAGGAACAATCAATTCCCTGACATCTCTAAATGTGCACTTGATGATGCATACCTAAAGAGGCCTGAAATGGTCTGCAGGGAGAGAGGAGGGAGTGGAAAAGGTGAATGAGAAAAGAATGAAGGAGTGGGGAAGGGGGGTCTGAAGAAAAGTGAGTGACTAGATTAATGAAGAAAAATTGGGAGGGAAGGAGATAAAGGGGAGCTAAGTTGGAAGATGGTTACGTCCGTCAATTTGGGTCTTAAACAGCAGTTGGTCCTCTGAGGCCTGCAATGTGAATGAAGCAGTCAGCCCTGCGGGTTGTTCTCAGGTCTGCAGACAGTGAGGGGAGTGAAAGGGAGGTTGATGTGAGGAGGTGGTTACTGATGAGGGGGAGGTGAATGAGTAACCAGAGACCGTCAGGAGGACCTGATCGCTCTCTGCCTCATCACAGCGCATTTACCTAAAGCCTTCAAAGGCATTGGGTTACTCAGCGGGGCTAAGATCTATCTAGGACCGATGCCCGGCATGTAACAGGTAATCTCGAGTCTTTGCACTCAGGTCCCAAGTCAGTTAAGTAGACACTGAGTTTGAGGTAGTGAATAAGTCAGAGAACACTCAGTAAAACCTAGTGCCATTTCAACAACAAAACCATGATTTCACATTCTTTGTGCAGCTTGGTGATGGTCTATATTACCTAACTTCTACACTGAAAGTCTCTGTTTACATGATGTTTTTTAGCAGTACTTGAATGCAACTTCAAGTCCCTGCTTGCCCCCAAGCACTCAGATACAAAGATTAGTCAGAGAATACAGCTCATCTGAAGGACATGCTACATGAATATTCTGATACAAACAAGTCTTCAGGCAGATTGTAACTGAAAACATGACATTGATATCATTTCATTCAGGCTATGAAGAAAAATGATTTGTGGCACACATAAAATAAACCACTTTTAGTAGTTTAAATAAAGCATACAAGTATAAAATCAATGGTGTTTCAGTCAAGTCTTCAGTCATACAATCTCTGACTGAGATTTGACAATTTAGGTATTGAGAGATAAGAAGTGGTTGTAGCTTGTATTTTATTAAAAGTCATTTTGAATGTGTCCTATTTTCTTCAGATAATGAGAGACTTATGGGGAAAGACGGTACAGCATTTATTTATTGAAATGCAATAAAACACACTCATAAAAGAAGACAAACGAAGGAAAAGGAATGTATTATCCTCTTAGAGGAAACTGTTGCACAACCTCAACCTTCCTCAACCTTAGTAAAGTAAAACCTTAATTTTGCTGAGTGATAAAGATAAGTATAATGCACTTCTCTTAAATACTAAGTGTAAGTACATCTTCTGAAATCACGGAAGTAGTTTGACCTCTGTGGGTCAATTTCATTAGACAGTTAAGTAAAAGCATTTATTCCTCACACCCATATTCTTATCAAATCCTATCTATGAAAATCAAGAAACAAAGCTTAATGAGGAAAAATTATGTCTTGAAACATCTGTTTTGATCTTGAACAGGGTTAGTGGGATGCAGAGCATTCACTCACAGAAGTACGGACAAAAGCTGTGCAGATGTGTACCACATATTGCAAATAAGATGAGTCTGGGCTGCCAGCCTAATTTTTGGCTAATCTCATAAGTCTCTGTAAAACTGTGGACAGGTCTTCAGGTCCGACAAAGTTACATTTACTCAACACTCTCACAACGAAAATGTCAGAAAAAGAAGCTGTTGAAACATTTTAAAGTTACGCTGCCAGCTGTTATACTTTTTTCATGTTGGAAAGATTTAATCACAGTCCAATGAATAATGAGTTGAATCAATGCATAAAAAATTGTGTCAAAAGAAATTAATCTGTTTCTCTCAGATGTCATGCATCCAAACACAAATCTTATATAAGCCCAGTTCTTCTCTCTCTGTGGACAAATTTTATAAGCAGAACTGTTAAAACAAGTCACTTTCTCTCCTGCTTTTCGAAATAAGCAGATACAATCATGTAAAATTAACAGTACCAGTGCTAGAATCAAAACCATTAGAGCTAAGGAGCTGCTGACGTTGTCAGGGCAGCGTTGAAATGGTTTTACAAGAAGTTACATAAAAAAACATGTTTCTAACTGAAAGCGCCCTTAATTGAGGTGAAGCACAGACATGGGACAGACACAGAGCTAATAAATGACATTATATTATAATAAAAGTACGAAACTATTCATTATTATTATTCATTCATTATGTTCATTATAATGTTGCACCTGATAAAGATGGAACTTTTTCCAGCCTTATGAACAAGTAGAATTCTCAGTCAAATATAATAAATAATTTATTGTCACATAATGTAGTTTTTGATTTATTTTGGGGCGGCACGGTGGCGCAGTGGGCAGCGCTGTCGCCGCACAGCACGGCGGGTCCAGGTTCCAGACCTGTCTGTGCGGAGTTTGCATGCTTTTCTCGTGTCTTTGTGAGTTCTCTCCGGGTTCTTCAGCTTCCTCCTACCTCCAAAAGCATGCGCTTCAGGTTAATTGGCCTGTCCCAAATTGGCTGTAGGTGTGTGTGTGTTTGTCTGTGTCTATGTGTGGCTCCCCGGTGCACCGGCGTCGTGCCCGGAGTTTCCCCCGCCTCACGCCCCAAGCCAGCTGGGATAGGCTCCAGATCCTCGCAACCCGCTACAGCAGACAAAAGCAGCTAGAAGATAAATGAATGTATGAATGAATGAATGAATGAATGAATGAATGAATGAATGAATGAATGAATGAATGAATGAATGAATGAATGGTTAATTTTGTTTTAATCATTTGATTGCAAATACTGCAAATAGCACTGATGTTTTGTGGATCATACATGCTTCTCTCTGACTGATGCTGTAATAGTTATTGTACTTACTCATGTAAATCACACACATATTTAAATTATATACTTTAGCACATTGTTTTTGACAGCTGATGTCAACAATTGCTTACATAAAAGCAATGTGAACAACACAGATCATAGATAAAATGTTATTAAGATGGCCATTGTCTGCATCTACATATTACTGTATATGTGTATGTATGGTTACCATCATGTTAACCATTGAAAACAGGCACCGTTTTTACTCTCCTGCTGTAAAACCTGCAATTTTTAGCATCTCACCACAAGGAACTCAGTATATAATGACTCATTTCAGAGACTCACATACGGAACAAAAAAACTACAAATCTAGATTTCCAAACAAAATGCAATTGTTGTTGTTTTCTATCTCAAACAGAAAACTATTTGAAGATTTTTGTAAATATAATTTGTATGGTACAAAAGTTCTATTTCAATATATGGTGCACTACTTGAGGACATGCATGTTGAGAAAAACCAGAGTACAGCTCCCGTTGGGATGTTGAACAGGTTATATGATTTATATTACAGGGGTCCTATTATGACAAATCTATTGGAATTTTTGGATTGACAGCATCATAACAACCCGTTTGGTCACAGCTCCCGTTTTGACGTAACCACAGGAGTGATTGACAGAGTGATTGACATATCCTGAGCCATATTTGATTGATTGACATGTCCTCAACCCGGATGAGGGCGTGTTCATCCCCGAGGTGGAGTTCGTGGTCAGGCTAAGGTAGCAGTGTATGGCAATGACCTGGCTCAGAGCTACAGTATATAGTAATCCCATCCAGCAGTGTTTCCATCATGTACAATGCAGCTATTGAACATAAATGCCACAGAAGCATAATGTAATATGAATAGGGTGGGTTATTACCTGCACTTGTTGTGACATCACGTAGAGTGGTCTGTATTAATGAAAGTAAAATGTAATGTCATAACCTTGGATTGTCAAGCAACAGAGGTAGAACAAACCTGAGAGACATCAAAGATGACAGCTGCCTGGCTGCAGGAAAAACAGGATTTGGCAAACATCTACCCAAACAGCTTGTCAGAATAGAAGAAACTCTGCCAAAGAAAGGACAACATGTTTGAAGATGCTGGAAAAAATGGTGTGCAGATGATAGATGCTGTCAACATCATCCCTGCTCAGACACAAGTGAAGAAATATGTGGAGGGTTCGGAAATAGTTGAACGTTATGCGCCTTTACAATGATAATGATAGACATTTCTTACAACCCTTATTGTAAAAAGGACTTACACTGCTATGTAACGCACAATGCAATCATTTGCAGATAAGCTACATTCATCGACAGTGGTTTTACAGTATCACAGAGATGGTGCCTTGATATCCTCCATACAGATACAAAGCAGAGAATGTTGCCTCATCCTTGTATGAAATCCGTTGAGCATTCTGAGGATGCCTCTTTCGTACTCAATCATGTTGCTATCATTTGCCGCTGATGAACCCATAGCAGCCCACAGATGAGGAAATGCACGTTTTCTAAATCAAACTAACACATCACATGTGTTTATGATTATGCTCTACACAGCATCTCACAGCAACTATTTTGGAAGAATTGTGTTACAGGCTAAAGCAGTAAAGGTCAAATTGGTGCACACATGACCCCCTTGGATTATAAAACAAAAAACAAACAACAACAACAACAACAACCACAACAACAAAAGACCAAAGTCAATGATAGTGGAATTACCTGAAAACCATCCCTCTGGATCTTTCACCCTTTATAGTCTGATTGTATGGGTCTGGCTTTTTCTGACTGGACGTGGGACTAGTTAATTTTTTTTGTCTTATCAGTATGATCACGTCCTCTTTCTGTATCTCTACATTTTCCATTTACACGAAAATGCCAAAATCATTTTCAACAACTGGACTTAGCACTTTGTAAAAAGAAAATGAATAGCTGTGAGATTAAGCTCTTGCATATGAAACATTGTACACCAGAATGAAAAAAACCCAGAACAAGTTAACAACAAATAACACAATAACTCACAGTACAATATTATCCATCCTTCTGTCACCTAAAAAGAACAAAAGTGAATATGGTTATTGTTCTACACAAATTATCCTTTTTATTAATCTGGAATTTTAATTTGTTTACGTGAATGGAAATTTAAAAAAATATTTCTTGAATGCAACTTGCAGCCTTCGTCTACATCCTTCATCCATTTTTTTTAGATTCTTGAACGTTTTATTTTTCAGTAATGAAATATAGTTGTGCCATTTCAAACCCAAAGCCAAATAAGTAAAATAAACTTCAACTCATGTCCCTCATGAGAGCCATTGGTCTTATATGCTTTCATTTCACAGGAAGGATTATTGTGTTTTGATACATAAGGTAAATTGTCTTTCATGGGCAGTTAAATAGCAGGACACATTGTACCGAGCACACTGGGATAGAAGAGGAGCAGCAAACATTACTACATCCCTGTCGTGTTTGGATAGAAATACAAACCATTTGTCAGACAGATTTTCCAGCATGTTGGACATCTATAGCAGCAGATGGTTTCCTCTCTCCTCACGTGGTCATGTCTCAGTCTATGCACCCTGCTTTACTTATCTTGTAAAAGAGAGTATAAATGTTTAGCTTGCCGGTCATAAAGCATTTTATTGTGTATTTAATTAGGTATTGGATTACAGGATCATCTTTGCTTATTTGGTGAAGCTAGTATACACACCCCAGAAGGGCCCTCTTGAGGCCAGATTGAAGAGCTTTCAGGCAGGTTGTAGGACATGATGAGGTCCTTATCCTCTTGCTGTTCAGAGGCCTCTAGTGGTGACAATTAGACAGATAACCAGGGTTTCAATCTTTATACAGAGGCACTGTACAGCTGCTTCAGTACAAAGTAGAACAACACTACAAATCTCATCAGGAAATCTTCTCACAGGTGTGTTTTAGATCTGGATGTGAACATAAAGGGGCGACAGTAGCTCAGTGGTAGAGCGGGTCGTCCAATGCTGCACTGCACAGTTCGATTCCCGCTCCCGCCCAAAAGAACAGAGCTGATAGTGGGAGGTGTCAGCTCACCTCCGGAGCACTGCTGAGGCGTCCTTGAGCAAGGCGCCGCCCCCCTTACAAGTTGCTCATTTGGGGTGCACCACAAAATTTAACCAAAAAAAAAAGTAAAAAATTAAAGTAGTGCACAGGTTAACCTGCCTTGAACTAGCAGCTAGTGCCTGTCCATCAACTATAAGAGCAACTGGATGACCTGTAAAGCTTATTGGAGGGCATGATTTTGGCCTGCATGATTTGGTTGGCTTGGATGAGAGCGATAGCCCCACAGTTATCAACATTCTGTCAGGGCAGAAGATGTTGATAGGAATCTGTAACACTCCTTAGCAGCTGCTTCAAGGTGAGTTTGTACAGCACTATATGATGAAAATTTCCCCTGTAAAAAACCTTTAATCATATTAGGTCAGAATACATGGCACTTGTCCAAACCCACACTCCATATCAGCTGTAATTATCTTCCATCGTATTTAGGTCTGGTTTGGCTTTGAATGTATATATGTTGAGATTTATAGATTGTTTTCAGAAGGCTTGTTTACTCTCTAAATTATGTATACGTTATATTGAACATCAAACCAGCAAACCTTTCCACTTTATCTGTACAGACCCAGTTACTGAGTAACATTTAGCATGTAGCATTTCTGAAGCCATGTTGTTAGCCCAGAATTTCGTAACCAGAAAAAAAATCTTAAATGTTCTAACCTTTAATTTTAACTGCAGCAAAAAAAAAAAACAAACACATAAGATGAAGGACCTTGATAATTTTCCTGTGCCAATTTGACTTCTAGAAGGGAAAGCTGTGAATGTCGTTGCTGCAGAAAGGCTGCACTCTGTTTCTGCGCTCCTGCCGGGGACTTTGAAATATTCATGGTATAAATATTCCAAGACTGTGCATCTAATAAAAGCGTGGGTCTTTATTAATGAGGTGTCTGAGTTGTCCATTGATCAAGCTTTCTGTTTTATGTCATGAAAATTTTCTCCTCCACCAGTTCCTGCTTTGTCTTAAATTCACACATTTTGTACGACTCTCTTACTCTTAGTAACCTCTCTTTAATTCACATATTTAGTGTCTTTCAGATAAGCTTTCTCTCTGAAGATGCACTTTCTGTCTGGCACATCATCTGTTTAACAGAAGATGACCCTCTCTTTGTTACTTTCTGTCTTTTTTTATTTCTCTTGCCTCTCCATGTTTTTTTTTTTATTTTTATAGCTGCCTCGGCGGCAGCACTGGACTGGTTTTGATGACTGCCCAATTAACCAGATTATGTGAAGGAGAGATGGACATTTTTGAGAAGCACTTAACATCAAAGTTCAGTTGACATGAGACTGGGTGGCTGAGGAAGAGCTAATCAGGAAGTGTATGGGTTCATTTTACCATTGTAATGGCGAGGCAAGAGGAGGCCAACCTCCTCTATCCACAGATAGTTTCAAGACTGAGAGTGGCAAAATCGCCTTCTTCTTCCTAAAACATGTTTCATCGTTATCTTTTTCAATTATTTGGGACCTACATAAAATAATCTGAATTATACTTCAATCTGATTTTCCATTTGATAATACTTTTAGAAGTAGTCAGTAAAACCGTGCAACCGCTAAAACCCATAATATGACAAAGACACTAAATGAATGACTCACACAAAATAGAATGCATTTTCTGAATCTATTTGCAAAGATACAGCACGTGTCAAAATTGGTAAAAATAGATACATTTTTCACGTTCTATGTAGTTTAGTCACGCAGCAGATAAGTGTTATGTGTGTGCATGTGACCTACACTAGCCCTCTTTGAAAGATGAGTGGAAATTACATTTCATTTGGATATAATTCTTCATTCTCATTATAAAGGACTTAATACATCTTGTGTGGAACACAGACAAAACTTGAAAAAAGACTGAATGACTTAAGACTATGGACTAAAGAGCAGCGTCAATGATGTCCCATTTACCGCTAGTCAGCCCCAGACAATAAAAAGTCCCGCAAACCAATTGCAGTGGTGATGTTTGCTGCAAGTACTCAGCAGCAACAGGTGACTGACATTCTTAAGTGGAATAAACAATAACGCATGTGAAATTATTAACACAAAATTTTATAGCATGATGAAGAAATTATTTTTAAAGGGAAGAAAAATGTCCCTTTGAAATATGGAATTTCTAAAAATATGTTTTATTTTTAAATACTGAAGCTCAGCAAACCTTAATTCTGAAGATTTTTTTGTCCTGTTTAGATACAGTACATTGTAATGAGATCCCCAACTGGTTGGCAGCAGAACATAAATAAATACAAAACATGCTAAATTACTCAGTGACTACTGTGACTTTCAATGTGAAGTAGGATTCATAAGAATCGGTAAGAGAGATAATTCTTCAGGTCCTCGTCCTCCTCTCTAATCCATGGACCCACACTTCACATTAAGCAGGCAATAACAATCTCAAACAAGAAGCACCCTACCACGAAATGTTTCCTTTGCAGTTAGTAATTGAAGATGCATGGACGGAGGTAATGTTTAAGAAATGACTCGTAATGATTAAAGTGACATTTTTTTATTCATTGCAATACACATCGAGCACCACAGGACTCAGAGTTAAAGTGTAACTGCACCGCTAAATTCAGCTTGATCACCACCTCCCAGCAATTCTGCGAAATACTGCACACTGCCATATGAACCATTGGGCTATTACGCCAGTCTTAGTACCAGTACTCACCCACATTCACATATAAACCAACTGCAAGCATGCTTTATAGTCTTTTTGTTCTTGCATTTATCATTTTCACAATCCAAAAAATTATTTTATTACTCCACTGGAACATTGCTATTTCCAGTGTTAAATATTAACTATTCAATCAATAATCATCGATATTTGGACTTATATGGAGATAGGCATTCTCAAAAGCTTCTCCTGGCTTTGATTTCAGCTATAGGATTTGGCTTCCTGAGTTAGACGGTAGATATTAAGATGACAAAAGAGCAAAACCTGGCACTAAGTTGGGAGAGGAAGTCATTTTGAAAGTTTTGAATTTAATTAAAGGCTTTGTAGAACAGTTAGACCAAGAAAATCAATCATATTGATGAGTGAAATCTGCTGGAGGTGTAGATAGAAATGTTCTGCAATACAAAGAAGATGACATCAACTGATTATGGAAAAACATTTTACAGCTGTTAATTAAAAAACAAACAAGCAAACAAAGAAAGAAATCAACTTCCAAGGGTGACAGTCGTAATTTCTTTTTGTAACAGGATTAATAAAGGAGTGCAAAGATACACCACATGGTGCGGGGCTTTCATCAGCAGCGACGACACATGAAGAATATACAGGAAGGTAGAAGCAGCGGAGCTCGCGTCCTCACCTGTGAAGCATCTGTGAGGAGGCATCATGAGTGCAGCATGCATGGCTGCCTCTGGACCTGGCTCATTTCATTCAACTGATGTTACTGATAATGGAAGCCAAATGAACTCTGAAGCACACAGGAAGATCTTGTCTTCTCTGTCACATATAATTAACGGGTCCATTGGGAAGAAAAGTTAGGGAACGTGAGCCAAGTCAATTTAATAATTCAACAGGTGGCTGTGTTGCTGTGGAAAATCTTTTTTTCACAGATAAATGTTCAGTCAGATGAAAAATACCTGCAGTAAAAACACAACAGGAGAGAAATGTAATTAATCTTTAGTGGTCTGCATGAGCCTTCAAATCTGTCATATAAATACGACCGAACCATAAATATTCTAACCTATGATCAGCAGATATGTTTTTTTTACAAACGTATGTCTACTTGCATTAAATCAGACAAATTTAGGAAAGAACACCACTTTATCTCTTCCACTCATCTGTCATTCATGGGCATGCTTTACCACTCGTGGACATTTTCCCAGTGATGTGTTTGTCCCAGGGGGGCCATCTTTGGTTAGGCTAAGTATCTTTGGCTAGACTCCACTGAGTCACAGCAGTCAGCTGTAGCAGGAGCATATTCTGATAAAAGCATTATATAGACAGCAGTACACAGATAGAGCCAAATGCTCGACTCAAACCGTCTTTTTGACAGATTTACCCACTATGGAGTGTTGCATATACAGTATCATACATGACAGTAATATTTAGGAACTGTTACATAAGGCAACACTGACGCGGCATTAATTAATCCATGGGATATACTGTAGATGGGTGGGGAATGTCAGAACACTAGTTGGTGCTGTAGCTGCTAATAATCTGATAAATTTTCCTCTGTCCGTCCGTCCGTCCATCCATCCATCCATCCATCCATCCATCCATCTACTTTCTTCCACTTCTCCAAGATATTCTGACTGTGGCAGTAGGCAAATCAGATTACATCAGATGTCCCAGATGTCCCTCTCCTGAGAAACACGTCTGATCCTGGGATTCCTCAGGCCATTCATGTCAACCCTCAGGGAACACCCATGAGGCTTTTGGAGAGCGTTTCAAAGTCCCTTCAAAAATACAGCAGATTTCTTACCAGAATGTAATGCACCAGTACACAGTGTCAAAAGAACAGAATGGCTCCTTGCAATGGAAAAACTTCTTCACATAGGATGGTCCTCATGATCAAGTCCCACAGAGGTTGATTATTGCAGTTGGGTATTTACTATGTCTGATGATTTAATGACTTTTTCCACTATTAAGGTTTGATTCTGTTGATTTTTCTTCTTACAGATGTTGGGGAAGCATTTCTGACAGATGAGAATCCAAAGGGCTGGACATGTATATCTGAGGCATTGAGATATACTGTATAACCCCTTTATGAAAAATCTCCTCAGTAATGCTTTCTACTCAGATGGCCAAACCAACTTCGCTACATCCTTTGGTGGTGATGGAGCAGTGGCCATTCTCTGATGCTGTAGCCAAGGAGACTGTAGCAAAGTTAACAGTTCCTGCTTTATTAGACAGGCTACATTAATGATTAAGATTAAAGATTAAACACAACTTTATTGTCCCCAAACGGGGAAATTATCTTTTCACTCCACACAATACATACTATACATATACTGTACATATATGTTAAACTTGCATACAAATTCTTGCACAGGCCCCTGAAACAAACACACAACTCACTAGGGGCCTGTAGGCATGCGAATTAGTGCAATACAGGGGGAGACAGAGTGACGGGCAGCGACATCGTGGTAAGCCCCAATTTGAGCAGCTTGTAGGGGGGGTGGCGCCTTGCTCAAGGGCACCTCGACAGGGACCGGGAGGTAAGCTGACACCTCCCACTGTCAGCTCACACTCCAAAGATGGCTGGTGAGAGTGGGAATGTTTGATCATAGGGCGTCTGCTCTAACTGCTGGTTGCACATAAATGGATTTCAGTATCCTCAGGATCTGGTTGGTCTTCTGTACTTCTAGTTCAGTCATTTGTCATCTGTCATATTTGTAGCCCTCCACCATAAGAGCTTTGTCACCAATTACACTCATGGGCTTTCTGAGGCTTCATTGTCCTTTAATAATCAATCGCCATCTCCCTGGTTTTTGCCAAGGAATTGTACGTCATTTAGCAGCCCGCTCCACAATACTGCCTACAAGTATTCTGTACCATTTATTCTGCTCAGGACTTAAAAACTCAACCTGTGCAGAGTCACCGAAGCTTGACCTAAAGACTTCGTGAAGTTTGAGGTGAACAAGGTGAACAGGAACACAGGCAGTACAGTCCCCTGTGGAGCTCCTCTGCTACTTACCAGCATATCAAACAGTACTGGCTAACTGGATGAAGTCTGTCTGTCTGTCAGGCAGGCAGTATGTGTCTCCCCTCATCTCCCGCAGCTTCTTCTTCAATAGCACAGGCTGGCTGACATTCACTGCACTTGAGGAATCAAAGGGAGTGATTCCCACACATCATCCAGATGTGAGGGAGTTCTCTGCAACAGCTAGATGATAGCATCCTCAGGGTTGAAATCCAAAAACAGATGATGATTTCTTCTATGGTCCAACATAAGCCAGGACCATCCTTTCTCAGGCCTTCATCATCTGAAATAAGTTATAACATAACTAATATAGTGCTTCTCATTCTTCATTAATTAACAAAGGGAACATAACTTATATTACTGATATAATGAACGGTACGGTGGTGCAATGGGTGGAACTGTTGCCTCACTACAAGAAGGTTCCAGGTTCAATTTCTTTCAGTGGGGAGGATATATATTGTCCTTATGTCTGTGTGAGTTCTAACTGGGTTCTCCGGTTTCCTCCCACATCCAAAAACATCCAGTTTGATTGAATTGGTCACTCCAAATTGTCCGTGGATAAATTGAGTTGGCATAAGTTGGCATCTTATCCAAGATGTACTCTGCCTTTTGCACATAGCCAGCTGTGATAGGCTCCAGCTGACCTGCTACCCTGCTCCCCACAAGGTGGATAAGCGACCAAAGATTAAATTATTTGTGACTATCTTGTCTCGAAGTATGGGCTATTGTAATTCTTTGTTACATACAAATTATTTACATTTGCTGTTCCCCTAAAATGTGAAACCCACTTCATTGTATTTCTATTCCCACTTAAATTCACATAAACCTCCTATGCATTGGCTAAGATAATTTTAATTACCCATTTTGAACCACAGTGGTACCTCTACTTACGAAATTAATTGGTTCCGGAAGAAATTACATAAGTAGAAAATTACGTAAGTAGAGACGTGTTTTCCATGCAAATGCCCTAATCCATTCCAAGCCCACAAAAATGTTTTATAAAGCACCAAAATGCATCAAAACATGTAACAAATACATGTTACGATTAGATTATTACACAATAAATGAGAGTTGTGCATAACGTAAAAAACAAAGATAGAGTAAAGAATAATAATGACGGTCATTTACCTTTTATCTGCTGTCCTCATTGTTTTTTACCCTCTTTGGTTCATATGCTCCTATCTCACGATGCCAAACAACAAAGTGAATTCCAGTCCGACTTTTGAACTTCTCCAACCACCCACGCAATACCTTAAACTCCTTAAGCTTCCTTTTGTTGTAATAATGTGTCGATTGTAGATTTTTGGCCATATTCTTTGGCAAGATCAACCAAACGCATCCCTTTCTCATGCTCTTCTATTATCTCTTGCTTTGTTTGTATGGACAAAAAAACTCTTTTCTTCGTCTTTTCTTTTCCTCTTTTCTCTGTCACTTTCTTGGGGTCCATAGTGAATACGTACTCAAAAAGTTATTATATTTGCGCAAAACTATCAGAACTCCTCACGGGTCGAGTGCCGAATGCCAAGACCCTCCATAAGCACCGTTCTAGCTCCACACAGAGGTGGAATGGCATCTCTCTTAGCCAATGGGATGCCAGGAAGATTCGTAATACGTAATAGCCAATGGCAGAGCAGCTATGAGAATGTTGCGTTCAGGAACCTGTGGGAGATTTGAGTATCAGCTGATACTGTGTTTTTATTCGAGTATCAGCTGATACTGTGTTTTTACATAATGTAAGTCGAAATTTCTTTCATAAGTAGAGGTAATATTGTCCTGCTGAGAAATTTCATAAGTAGAAAATTTCGTAAGTACAGACATTCGTAAGTAGAGGTATCACTATATAATAAACATCCAAAGTCAATATGACAGATGGGTTCATCATTTTCCAGCGTATTTTTATATGATTTATTTTAATTCAAGACTGTGAAGAGTAGATAGAGCAAATGACCGTGTGATGGACAGACAGACAGAGAGAACAATATGGCGTATGTTGGTACCATTGTGTTTCCTGAAACCTTGATAAAGTGCGAGGCTTGGCGTTTCGATATGGCTGTTAATTAGCTCTCTCTCTCCCTTGTGGAGTCTGCCTGATTGAGCGACTAATGGTTTGCTTTAAAGTGCTGAATGAACAAGTGTGTTGTGTGTGTGTGTGTGTGTGTGTGTGCGTGTGTGTGTGTGTGTGTGTGTGTGTGTGCGTGTGTGCATGCGTGCGTGTGTGTGTGTATGTGTCAAACGAGTGTGTATATTTGTTCTGCACTGTGCATACATCAGCATTTCCAGTCACTTGTTTAAGTTTGTCATTCTAAGGCTGTGGCAGCAGGGGATTGGTTCAATACTCATTGAGTGAAATAATATTTTCATTTTCCCATGTTTTCAATTGTGAAGAAACGGATTAGCTCCATATTTCCAGGGATGGGGTTTGGGGACCTCGTTTGGTCTTCCCATTCATAAGTGATTACATTAGATTTTTAAGAATTCCCTATAAATACCGTAATTATCTTTTGTAATACAGTACTGTGGAACCAGTACTGTTGAAGTCTAACAAATTGGATACCTGAATGTTTGTGTTTCTACAATAAGTTGTTTCTTTACTGATATTACACTGACATCCTCTGCATGCACTCACGGATGTTAAGTTACATTAACTTCAGGCAAGTCCCAAAAATCTCTACTCAACATATGATTAACTAAATTAAATGAAATAAGAAATAAAGTTAAAAAAAATTAACATCAGGGAATTTGATCCCTTAATCCTGTTTGATTGCTGTGAACTACAATCAGTACTTCAGCTGAATCCTCACATATATTTGATATCATCATGTGACATAAGGGCCCAGTTTTTACTGTGTGATTCTCTCTTGACGTTTCTTATCTTTGGGGGCTTCTCGTGGTTTATTTGTTCATTGTCTTAAAAAAATAAACAATAAATATTAATTACTATTAAACAGGGCATATTTTAGTCTATAGATTGAACATAAAGTCTTTTCAGACATTTCAGTGATAGCGGATCTTCGTATTACAACAATAGTAAGTATGGGGGTATGCTAAATATGAAATAATATGTGATTGGGATTTACAAAGAAGTCAAGTCGTATTAATTTTAATGTAGATCATTTCTCTAGGTAACTAAATCAACCAGTTTTTTGAGACATCATGACTTTTTCAATCCGTTTCTACAGAAGTGAGAGGGCAGGCATCCATCTGTATTATGGGATATACAGTATATTGTTGTCCTAAAAGTAAAGCAAATTCAGAATGATGGATATTTCCTGCAGGATAGAATGAGATCAAGGAACTCAAGCCTGAGTATCACATTTATGAGTTTTAGGGTTTATTGGATACCACAACACATCGCAGAGGTATGAGACAACATAAACAACATAAGATAAGTTCCACTGAGAGTTAAGATTGTTTACAATACTATCACAAATTCTGTGTATTTTTACATATACATACAGAGAAAATGTTCTAGTCAGTGTAGTTGCTTCCTGCCACCAGTGGGATTATTATTTTTAATATGTTAAAAGGTGTTTCAAGCACACTCAAATCACGTTGTTTTTTTTTCATCAGTGGCCTTCAAACACATTCAGTTACACAAGCAAAGGCTTTAACTTTGAGGTGACAGTAAAAATTTCATCCGTCAAAAATGGCTAGAATAAATCTTATACAAGCTGTATAAACTCACTTCATGAAAAACTCTTTTAAGCTGTCTTCTACTTCTAAAGAGGACGTCAGGAGCTGGTGTGACATTATTGAGCCCTAGTCTGACTGCACCTGCTGAACTCCCTCTCTTTATAATGTATTCATTGTGTTCTCGACAAGGCTGCACTGGGATTGTGTCAGTCTCTCTGCTCTCCCACAACGAGTTGGTCATGCTCGTGTACACTAGAAATTGCCCTTGTGCTAAATTTGAAAAAGTAGATCTAGTCCTTACGCAAATGGTGGAAGGGCACCCCTCTCCAGCTCTTCCAGTAACAAAGAGCTCATCCTGTCATACTGTCTTTTCAATATTGACTTTCTTTCTCCAATTCCCTTCACTTAACCTCCCCGTTCTACGTTAACCTGTCTCTTAACACCTCTCACCATATTTTCTAGCCTCATTTTCACTGAAGTCACTGCTGCCACTTCATCTCTCGAGCTGTCACTGTCTGTCGGGCCATCTTTTTCCCTCCTTCCACCTCATCACATGATCGCTGACACAGAGACTCTTTGCTGGAGTCGACAACACAGTGGCAGATCTGGGCATTTAGTTTCTGTCCTCTGGGCTTTTTGGTCTGTCTTGTTCTATTTATTTTTCTATCTCTCTCTGGTATCTTTCTAAGCCCTGCTTTTAAAAAAACCCAAACTTTTTATTCTGTCAACTGGAGACAGACGTTTGGTCTTCATCACCCTGCTCTCTCCTCACGTACACCAGGATCATTGTCTGTCTCACTTGCCTTATGTCTGTATCACCTTTCCAGCATCCTCTCTCTGTCAAATGCACAATTGTTCTCTCCTTACCTTTGGGTTCATCTGTTTCATTCAATTATTTCCTGACTGTTTTCATCACCTCCTCCTTAGTAGTTCTTTCCCGTTGCTGCCATCTGTGATCTCACTTTCCTCTCAAGCTTTCAGTCCAATATTTCTGTTCATAGTGTTGCGTTTCAGATGCTTAGTGGTAGGAAAAAGATTTTATGCTACTCGCGGAACTTTAAGAAAGTTGTGAAGATTTGGCAATTAAAGGAAGACTCCACTTTAAGACAAATAAATCAAACTACTGTTAATATTTAACAAGTACTGTAATTATTCCCAAATATTTTAGCTGAATATCTTTGGATTATTCATGTAACTATTGCATGTATTTCTTAACAAACTATTTTTTGTTTTGGATCAGATTTGGACCTGTAATTTAGATGGAGAAAGGATTTTGTATACAGCGTCTTTAGGGAAGCTGTCTTTTGTTTTACAAAGCTTAAAATCAAAGGATTGATACCACTCTCATAAATTCACAACAGTATATTATGAAGGTAGCTTTGTTAATATAGTGTTTTCGTGAAAATAAATGTCATTTGGTTTTATTTTGTAAATTTGCATGAAAGGTCAATGCCTGACCTCCAATACTACAGTACCTCTGAACTCCAATAGCTCACAACCATCTAGATAAGTCACAGAAGTTTTTATTGGCTGTTTGACTGGAGTGATGAAACAAAACAGTAACTTCTGAGACCTATGGATCAGTTTTATATCTGGAGGAGGAAGAATGAGGCATGGTGATGACTCTGTGATGCTGTGGGGCTGGTTGGCCTCGCTGTGCACTGGAAACCTGCAGTACCATTTATATACCAGATTAGATATATCCGAATCATCAATTCTCAAATACTTCTATGAGTCTTTTACTTTGTCATCGATACATCCACAGAAGGGCAGTGATGTGTAAAAATGACTGCTGGTTTCTGGTTATGTATCATATTCACATCTAAGTCATAGCAGTGAGTGCATCTCTGAAAAGAATTAAAGATGCTTGCATTAAAGGTTGAACCATGTCTAAACTCCATTAGTAAGTATAACATTCTGTGTTATTTATATGCAACCAGTTTCAATTTAGGGAAGAACTTTACCAGAGTTGCCCTTTTAACCAACTGTGTTCATAATGTTTTTTGGAGGTGGCATAGGGTGCCAAGTTTGTTGGCTTTAAAATTTCGTCTTTGCTCTTTGCAAATGATGTGATTCGTGTGGCTTCATTGAACAGCCATCTCCAACTCGCACTGGAACTGTTTGCAGCTGAACGTGAAGAGGCTGGGATGAGGATCAACACCACCATGAAAGAGACCATGTTTCTCAATCATCTCTCCAAGAGGCAGAGGAGTCTAAGCCCCTAGGAAAGAAGTTTATGTATATTGGTGTCTTTGTTCACGAGTGAAGGAAAACTAGAAACAGATGGACACTCAAATGAGGTAAGGAGCTGAGGCTAACCCATCTGAGGATGTGGCATTTGAACCAATCCATTTTGGTGAAGAGGAAATTGACCCAGAAAAAGAAACTCTCTGTATACCATCAGTTTATGTTCTTGCCCTCACCTACTGTCACTAGCTTTGGGTAATGACCAATAGAACAAGATTGCGGATATAAGTGACAAAAATGTCAGTTCTCCAGAGAATTGGCTCATCCTGGGAGATGGTGGTTCAGACTTCTGGTCAATATCGCCCTGAGGTGTTTCAGGCTTGCCCATCTCAGAGGAGACACTGGGGAAGACCCAAGACAAGATGGAGAGATTGTGTCTGTCATCTGGTACGGAAACCCCTTGATATCCTCCCAGAAGAGCTGGTGGATGTGGTTAAGGAGTGCCCTGGCTTCTTTGCTAATACTACCCCCAGCCCCCCACTTCCCACCCCCGATCCAAACATTGATGTGCAGAGGAAGATGAAACTAAAGATAAAATCAAAGATGAAGATGAAAACAAAGAGCAATTTAAAGTGTTGTGGTTTAATTTTTTTTTTTTTGTACAAACAGCTGCTGAATAGAACATCCTGCCAATAAACCTAATCCACAATGGGGGTTAGATGTTTTTGTTTGTTCTGTGGTTGATTATAAGCATTGTTTCAGCAGGAGAAAATACAGATAAAGATTTCCGGCACCATAGTTGCTAATGGAATTACATTTATTGTTATACTGTTTTATTGTTGCCTTATGAAAACCCCAGTGGATACATTTATATGAGACTATGAGCATGATACATGATCATATGTTTAATATAAGTGTTATGTACCTGTTCCCGTTCAGATATCTACTTACTATACATTTGCTCTATCAATCATTTTGTGCGAGTTCTTTTTTTCCCTACGCGAAGTGAAAACCATCACTGCATTTAACCATGGACAGCCTTATCATTCTTTTTTTTCTCTTTCTTGTTTATTTTCTCTTCCTCTCCCATTCTTACCATTCAGGGCCCCTGGGCTGATCGATCTGACTGTCGAGCAGCCAGTATCCGACATGTCCGTCAGGGCTGAGTCAGCCTGCCACTCACTCACTCTTTCAGCCCGTTGGTCCGTTGTTCTTCTTCTTAGTCTCAACTTTGTGGAGGTAAACATTAGCGAGGGGGTTGCATGGAAAAACATTTCCCTTTTAGCCACTGCTCGCAAATGAGCATATTAGTATTCCACACAGCAAAGCACTTTCCAGCACTCTCTAATCACTCGGCATCGTGCAGCTTCCAACCAATGCAGAAAATCAATGACATCATAGCCACATAATTGCATGTTACCAGCAGAGACACAAGCCTCCAGTGTGTTTGTATGTGCATTTGTTCTCAAACACTTCAACACAAGCATATATTAGTTATGTGTGTAAAGCAGTGGAGATCATTGGAATCATCCCCAAAGCAATGTGACTGATACATGCAGCATACATGCATAGCTCTCTGGTGGATACGATGCTGTAGAATGGCTGTAAAGGCAGCAGAGAATAGAACACATTCTCACTCTCTCGGTCTCTTGGGTTTCTTAATATTTGCAGGCGAAGGCTGCACCATGCTCTGAACACAGAGGAGCAAGAGGAGGAGGCAGGTGGGAGGAGGAGGAGAGAGAACATTCTCCTAGAGAGATAGCATTAGCGCAATACTGAACAGTGTCCTGCCACTCTGTTTCCAATTTCAAATTCAAACGCAGAACTCATCCTTGGGGAGCCTCACCTTTCTCCCCCTTTCACTCTTTCTCTTTCTTCTCTCTCCCCCTTCTCAGCTCCCCTTTTCGTTCCCTTTTGCCTTTACATCTCATCCCATCCCTGCTCTCAAGTCGCTTTTTCAATTTCAAAACGCTTTGAAGCCAATACCAGCCGTGAGATCTCCCCCTCCCCCAAGACTGAACTCTGGGACTCCCCACCTTTTTTTTCCTCCTCTGTACATTTCTCCTTACTGTGTCATTAATCCTCTACCGCTCTCTCTCTTTCACCCCCACCTGGCCCATCCTATCTTGCTGCATTTCTTTTTCTCGTCGACGTATTGTTCTTGCTTGAAAAACTGGTTTCTGGACAGAGGTGAAGTAAATCTTTTGTGATCTAGTATTCCCTGTTGGGCCTATCCCTTTCTTTGACATTTTTAGTTAAGCTTTTCTCGGCCGACACAGGCACCAAGCTGTAACACAATACAGGTGGAATATCGTATAAACAGAAAAGCTCCCCTGAAAGAGAAAGGCCCTCCAATCCCATCCTCCCCAATCGTTATCATCCATTTTTCTTCAACAAGAAGGCTTTTTGTTTCAGCTTTTTGTTTCAGCTTGTTCGTAGTTTCACTGAGGATGAGTCAGTAACCAGGAAAAGATTGTTGTCCTTGTACACTGATTTGCAATAATGTTCTCAGTTCCTGCTATAAAACAATCTCTCATTTGGTTTTTACATTAGCCAGCAAGGAGGTTTTTTGTTTTTAAATTCACCACTCACATTAGCAACTCTCCTACAGATTGAACAATAAAGACCAAAGGTTTTTTAAAGCTTTGACACAAAATGGATTCAGAGATGTCAGTTTTCAGCATAGTTAAATTACCTTGACCAAATGAGTCAGTCAATCAGTAACTCAGTCAATTTCAACTAGCTTTTATGTAAAATATCTTAAAATGTGTGAAGGGACAGACCTAGGCTCAAAAAGTTCTTAGTAGATTTTAAGGCTAATCATTTTTATTTGGATAACAAAAAATTATATTTAGTCAACTTATATAGTATTTAAATAATAATCAGTTTTGTGAACAATATTTTTGCTGAATATATTTCAAGTATTTACTATTTCACAGCTAAAAAAAGGGCATAGATACAGCAGGTGGGGTGCGTCTTAGGCAGCTCATTATTTTTCAACTGAATAATGTCAGCACCAAGTAAAAGATCAATGGCATGTCAAATCTCAAAGCAGATATTTATAGTATTGATAAAAACAGTAACTCTTGACTCAGAATATGTAGGTACATCAATCAAATCTGATTGATTAATTTATTATTGTGCTCAAAGTGGGCAATAAATGTGTGGTTTTCTGTAGCAGGAGGGTACATGACTGAATACTGTAAAGAAAATAAAGTAGAATTCATGCTGACATTTAACACACAGCAAGACCACAAGCTGCTGCATGAGATAAGAAGTGTTGTCATAGAGTCTGTGTCATATTTTCACAGCTGTGAATATATGACAGATATGTTTTCTGTTTTGTCAGAAATATGTGGCAGGCGACTTAATGGGTCCGTTTCACAAAGCCGGTTTAGTAGAAAACCTGGGTAAGTTAACCCTGAAACCAGGGAAAACCAGGGCTTTCGGTGTCACAAAGGGAGGTAACTTAACCTCAGTCAGAGGAGTAAACCTATCCTGTGTCACGAGATAAACCTCTAGGTTTGTTACCACAGTAACAGACTCTGAAGCTAGCCTGGTCTGGAGGATGGGCCGTGTCACAAAGCAGGTGCAGTGGAAACCCAGAGTAAGTTAACCCTGAAATCAGGGTAACTTAACCCAGAGTTAGAGCAGGAACCCTGGCCTGTTTCACGTAGCAAGGTAAAGTGAACCTCTGGGTTTGTTACTGCAGTAACAGACTCTCTGAACATAACCTGGTCGGGAGCAGGTTTTATTCCACAAACCCAGGGTTTCTTTTGACTCCGCCCCCTTTCACCACCGCTCGCGCGGCTTCATTTCCTGGTTCTGTGAGACGGAGAGTCTGACCGAAGTAAGGTTTAATAAATAACTCCGTATTTTAGAGGTGTTTTAGAGGCGAACATGTCATGTCCGTTTGACGTGGAGCCCCTTGATGGAGTTTCCGCATTCATTCACAGAGAATTAAAAATGTTTGTATCGCGTTCAGATGTCCCGTCATATCCAGACAGTTCTCTTTATGATCGGTACCGATCATACTGATCGGTAAACACACACACATCCATCGTCACATCTGCAGTAGCCCTGCGTGTAGCACTCCGTTCAGTTTTTCATTTTTTATTTGCAAACGGTAATTTTCCTATATAATGTGGGAGATGCTCAGTGTGCCTCACCTTTAAACTTTTACCCCAGTTCTTCTATTTCCCTGGAGAGAAAACCGTCAGAATCATCAAGGAGGAGTTCCACAGGACTGCAGGTGAATGATGTAGAAATCTGATCAATTTGAAAGTATGTTCTCTTAATGATATTGTGCTGCAGTCCCAGACATTAATTTCTTTCGGATGTCCCAATGTAATTTGCTGCCATAGATGGTACCCACATTCCCATCAAGGCTCCCTCACATAATGAAGGTGATGATGTGAAGAGGATGTCTATTCACAGCAAATATATGCAGGTACAAGTACATTGACTACTGTTTCTACACGTTAAAGACTGCATCATAGATAAACTAACATCTGTCCAGATCACATGTGATGCAGCAAACTACATTTTCCACCTTTATTTATATAGCGCCTAATCACTTCAGCAGACATTTCAAAGAGCTTTAACAGACAGACACCCAACAGAACCCTCCAGAGCAAGCATAGCATACTGATGTGGAGACGAAGCGGTCCTGATAGGTTCCTGACTCACAGGTGTATGATGAGTCTCACCTGAGCAACAGACTAATGCATTAACTAAAGATTAGCACAATAATTCACTTGTCTCCATTGTTTAATCCACTTTAATGAATCTACTTTCCATCACAGGAGTCTGATGGTTGTTTTCTGGGGGACAGGGGTTACCCATGCCCAACCGAGGCTGCTGACCCCTTACTAACCCAGGCCTCCAACAGAACTTCAAATGGATTCACTGCAGGACGAGAGCCCGGGTGGAGATGACCATAGGCTGCTGAAAGGCCGTTTCCAGTGTCCATGACACCTCAGGATGATTCCTGAGAGGACCTGTGATGCAGTTCTGTTCTTCATAGTAGTATTGCCGCTATCATAGGAGAACACCACTCTACCCCACAAACTTAACACCCCGATGATGACCCCATCCACCTGCCAGCTATCCAGGGTGACAGAGCAGTGACTCCATCTGCCAGAATCATTTCAGAGTCTGTGTAACTCACCATCACCACAGCGGGCAATAAAAACATACAATATGCATTTCATTTGGTCATCTTTATTACTTACAAATACAAAGTTATTTCTTAGATCATTTTAGTGGTGAACATTCTAATATTCAACATGATTCACTTGTGAACAACACCCACCTCTAACTTTGTATTTGTATGTTCAAATCTGCCCTCCTAATCTGGAGGTCCAAAGAAACCATTTTTTATCTGTTGTATGTATTTCATAGAAAGCGAATGGGATAAACTTCTCTAACAAACAGCTGGAAACACATGAGGACGACATCAAAACATACAGTTGGATACGAATGCCACAGAAAGAACCGCTGATGTTCACTGAGCGTCTATCTGAACATTGGATGTGACGGACTGTCCAGCTTGCTCTGGACTTTCTTTCTTGATGAGAAAGTGTTGATCCTTCAGTGGAGGCTAAATGTCACTCTGTATTGCACCAGAATGTTAAGCAATGGGAAGAGAACAATCAGTAACATAAAATATTAGCGTACCTTTGTTTTCTTCAATTTCTTGTTAATTTCTTTCTTTTTTTTTACTCAATATGAACTCCTGTGTGTATCATGTGAATAAAACAGACAGCAAATAAAACCTGGAATACCTTTAAGCGGTTATAAGCAGCACAATGCCATGGCCACTGTTGTATGAACTAAAGCAGTTTTGGCTATTACTGTATCACACGAGCTACATGTCAGCTCTTGATTTCAGTTCTTAGATAATACAGGTGTACGCAATGGTGTGAATATCCTTCTCAACTGTTTTTGTAACGTGCATATGCCGATTTACCGTTTTATCTACACAAAAATAAAACGTTTTAATGTATTTCATTATTTAACAGAACCTGATATAGATGAGAGCGCATTTATGTGCGTGAAAACAGCGTTATGTTGGGGATAAAACAATTGAATAGTCAAACGTCCACTTAATATTTACTGTACAATATCAAACATAATGAGGATGAGGAGGATCCATAATGAGATGATGAAGTCTGACCTGTGTGAATGATGTTTTCATTTTCATTTTCAGCTGCTGACGTGCCCTTCTCCCCCCACTGGATCACACCTAAATAAAATAAATTAATAAACTGTTCTTGAAGCCGTTTACTTCCGTATTTTTACCGTGAGTGCAACGGACTACGTTTAAACTTACGCATCGACTTGAGCAGCAATTCACTCCCACGACATGTCGCTCTTCTTTGCAGCTGCAACGCTGTTCTGTTTCTTCTGAAAATGTCCTCAAAGTCTTTCTATTCATAAATTAAAATCTGTACTCTGACTAACGTAAAGCGCTGCGGTGCGCGTCTCATCCGTCGTCATGGTGAATCGATGAATCGGGGCTCCATTGATGATGGCTTTTTTTCAAGTTGTTGTGTCTTTTAAACTGCGGGTCAATTTACTCTGGGTTAGACAAACTAACCCTGAACCGTGTTTGTGAAACCGAAATCCCTGGTTTTTCCAAGTTCAGGGTAAAGCAACCCAGAACCACAGGTTTACCTCAGGGTAGGTTAACCCTGCCTTCGTGAAATAGGCCCAATATAGAATGGTGGGGATATGTGTTTGAGATGAATGCAGGAAATAAAAAAAACTCCTGAATGATCAACTAATAATACCATTAAATACTAAAAAATCTAATGGAAAATATTTATTCTCGGATTAGCTTTTGGTGTGAGATGACAAGATAAAATCGCATTTCTGTTTTCTGTTATAACTATTCTGCATGTCTATTAATTGCCACATCCACCATCACTTCATTTTTAATTACCTGCAAGGAACTTGACCTTTTTAACTTCTGTGAAACAGAAACTATTATCTTTTGAAAGCTAAGTTCTGTAAATTGGCATATTAATTAGTGATATTTAACTGTTCACCACTGATAACACCAAGAGTGTTATTAGTGAAAGCAGTCATACACAACACTGCCTTCAATATTGACATATGTATGATTCAATTTTGATATTTGCTAAAATGTTGTTAAAAGGCAATTGTCCAGCTTCCTCCCACCTCGAAAAACAAAAAACGTGTGTGTGTGTGTGTAGGGGGGGTGTTTGTGTTTGCACATGCGCAAACAGTTAAGAAGATGAATGAATGAATGAATGAATGAATGAATGAATGAATTAATTAATTAATGAGTCATTTTTATATACTTATATACTTTGGGTTGGAAATACAAAATTTATACTTTGGGTTTTCAGTACAGGTATGATGAATAGAACTGTGAGAATCCATTGATGCAGTCCACCAGAGAACCAAAGAATCAACCCATTGGAGAATGAAAAGAACATTCCGTCACACTGATGGCTGTTGTACACTGGTGTGTGATAGTGGAAGTTTAAAAGTGGTATCACATTTCTCTGGTGAAGCTGAAATCTCGCTAGTGGAAATTCATCCAGTTTGACACAGAGGGCATGGCATTGACTTCTGCTGAAAGATTTTCTTAATAGATTGTGTGTGCTACCATCAGTTATCTACAGTGATGTTCCTGCGTGTGTTGTATGAACACTTCTATGTGCACTGTACATGCACAGTGTATTTTTTCTCAACCATTTTAAGCTGATCAGATGGAAACTCACCTTGCAAAATCAAAACTTACATTTTATTTGTACTGCCCAATTTCTAATGACATTTTTTTCTCTGAGGGCTTTATAATCTGTACAGAGTAACACCATCTACCCCTGACCTGTGTGATGAAAAACAATTTTTTTAAAAACTCATATATAGGAAAAAGAAACCTCTGGGAGAATCACAGATGAAGGATCTCTCTCCCGAGGGCGAGTAAGTAAGCAATAGATGTTACAAGTGTGGAGCACTTTTAAAAAAAATTTTATATACTGATTATAATCCCCACAGGGAAATTGTGACATACATCAACAATGATCAATGTTAATCTCAGTTGAAAAAGGTGAAGTGAGGGCAGGAGCATATTTCTGAAGAGGTCTACATGGGTGTAGTCCATTAACCACATAGTATCCAGGTTAGAATTCATGGCCCCTTTCTGTAAGTCAGGCACATCACTTGTCCACTCCAGATAGCAGGTCACTACCAGAACCATTACAAACCACCACACCAGTAAGTTGTCAAAATATGGAGGAACTCTGTAGAGAAAACTTCCTGTGGTCAAGTTATTAACATGGTAACCAAGTTGTGGCAAATTTAGGGAGTGGTAGTGGAGGGAGAGGGGGTAAAGGAGTAGTGGGGTCTCCCAGCAGTTAGCTTTTAGCAGCAAAGCTATGGGATGGCGTGTATCAGCCCTGAGCTTTATCAAAAAGCTTTATCTTTAAGCTCACTTTTAAAAGGTCAGGGGTTTCTGCCGCATGGATTTCAACTGGGAGGTTATTCCAGAGACGAGGGGCCTGGAATCTTTTTTAAATCTTGGGAACTACCAATAGGCCTGCATTTTGGGAGTACAGCATTCTAGCGAGATGATAAAGCACTTGAACTTCCTCTAGATATGAAGGTGCCTTACTGTTCAGTGCTATATAAGTGAGGAGGAGAACCTGAAACTCTATTCTGAATTATACTGAAAGACAATGGCAAAAAGCTAAAACAGAAAAATATGTTGTCTTTTTCTTTTTCCTGTCAATACAGTCATTATTATTTGGAAACAGACCGTGTCTGATTTTTTAAAATATTTTTGTAATAATGAAATGTACTTCAATGGACAGGGGCTAATCTTGAAATTGACTTTAAATGGAAGTCAAAGGACAGGTCCTCCCAGGTTTCTTGCAGTATTGCCTGGGGTTAGGGTTACTTTAATATTCAGTAATGTATTTCTGAGGTGTGTAAAGGCCAAGGACAATAATTTATGGCTTCGTCAGAATTCAGCAGCATAAAATGTGAAGTCTACAATCTCAGCTTCATTGAAGCCGCAAAAACAATCAGAAAAAGCAAATAAGTATAGTCTCTAAAAGTGCAGACTACCTCTTAAAAGACCACCTCTTGGTTCTTGATCCAGGTAAGGAAAGAAAAACACATGGTTTCACAACAATTACACCATTCAGCATGTTGTGATAATATACTGATCATACTGAAGCTGGGCCAGATGAACTGAGTTTTCATCTCTCGTCCAGAAGTCTCAGTAATAAAAGTTTAAAAGTTGAATGATGTCATTTTTGCATAATTAAACCAACTCTTTAAAGAGAAGCAAAAAACAAAGAGAGGCAGACTGAGAGACTGAGAGGGCATGAGCACAAGAGATTAACAGAAAGGTCAAACAGTTTGTGTAGGCAGGCTTCAGAGCGTGTGCATGTAAAACTTTTTATAGTAATTATGCAATGAAGATTTCATTCTACAGTTTAACAGAAATGATTTTTACTGCATGTTGAAGTCTCTGGTGACAAGACTTCTGTGTCAGCAGTGTCATATGAACGGGTAAAACACAGCATTAGGCATGTGTAGGTCCAACTTCTGGGATTGTTGCATCTGAAGTCATTGTTTGTAAACTAAATAATGAAATGTATTGCCTGAAACAAAAGCCAGTTCAGTCATAAAGACAAAACATCCACACAGTCGGGATGTTCTTGTGTCATGCCAGTCTGTTATTCACAACTTTCACCTGCAACTATCAGCTGTTTGCATCTTTGGGTATAATCTCTACAAAAGCACAGCTTCTTCTTTAGCCTTTTCCCTTCAGGGGTCGCCACAGTGAATCAATTGCCTCCATCGAACCCTGTCTTCTGCATCCTCTTCTCTCACACCAACTACCTTCATGTCCTCTTTCACTACATCCATAAACCTCCTCTTTGGTCTTCCTCTAGGCCTCCTGTCTGGCAGTTCAAAACTCAGCATCCTTCTACCAATATATTCACTATCTCCCCTCTGGACATGTCCAAACCATCTCAGTCTGGCCTCTCTGACTTTATCTCCACAACCTCTTACATGTGCTGTCCCTCTGATGTACTCATTCCTGATCCTATCCATCCTGGTTTCTCCCAAAATGAACCTCAGTATCTTCATCTCTGCTAAGTTAACGGGAGCTAAGTTAACCCAAACTAATGAAACATGGGATTTTACCAGTAAAATACAGTAAAATTGTATTCTCGTGTGTGTCTCTGTGTGTATGACTGTCTCTGGCTATGTGTTTGCTGTGATGCAGGGGCTAGCCTCGAGCTGACACACACACACACACACACACACACACACACACACACACACACACACACACACACACACACAGCTGACTGCAAACTAGTTAGCCAAATGCTAGCTGAATTCAACAGCTTTTGAGGAGCTTTCAGTGTGTAGCTCTGATCCAGGTCATTACCATACACCGCTATGTGGCCTGATCACAAACAACCCACACACACTCACACACACACTCTCTCTCTCTCTCTCTCTCTCTCTCTCTCTCTCTCTCTCTCTCTCTCTCTCTCTCTCTCTCTCTCTCTCTCTCTCTCTCTCTCTCTCACACACACACACACACACACACGCACACACACACACACACACACACACATGACTGAAGTGGACCTAACTAGTTAGCCAAATGCTAACTGATTTCAACAGTTTGTGAGGAACTTTCAGTGTGTAGCTTTGAGGTAGGACATTACCGCAAAATGCTACCATAGCCTGAACAAACTCCCCCCTTGGGGATTGCCACACTATTGGGCATGTCAACCAATCAATATCGTCAATTACCATCGTCAATCACATCACTGTTTGTGATTTCACAAAGGGCAACTCTAGCAAAATCCACTATGACCACTATGTATATGTAGAGACCTGAAAAAGTGTGATTTTCATTATTCACAATGAATAACAATAAGTAATGAAATCCAACATTTAACACTTAACAACAGGAACTCATGGGAAGGTGAAAGCCTGTGTGGGAGCATAAATGTTGCAACCTCCATTGATTAACATAAGCTACCATTTTAATGATGTACCTGCCAAAGGGGGCATATCGGATTACTTTATACAAGTATGACTTGTAATTGCTGCATAAGTGCAGTCTACTCTAACAGTACTGTTACAGTAGCTGTAATTTAACTACAGGGTACCTATTGTTTATTTAACTACAGTTCATATTCAGGAAATGCACAGTAACTTACTGCGAGAGCTGTGCAGTGTTGTGACATAAGTTTACACAAATACTGTAAGAAATGTATATTAATTTCATGGTCATAAGCTGTAATTCTAAAATACAGTAAGGTCCTGTGAAAATACACTATAGGTCAAACAGTGACTTTCTGCAAACACACTGTCAAACTTGGAGTTTTCACCCCACTGCTGTCACCTTGTTAAACTCTGCTCTCCTCTACTCACCTTTACTGAGTTGATCAGTCCACACCCACCCACTCGACTGATGTGGTCTTCTGTCCAGGATATACCTACAGGCAAAACACAAACTCATTCCACCTTAGAGAAGCCATTTCATTTTGTTATTATTGTTAATGCTACTGATAATAATGTTCATATTGTGAATTTCCAAGTGCATTCATAATTCCTGATAAAGTCATGATACAAATCTTTCATATACCATTGATAGACCTATATGAAAATTATTTGCATCAAAGACCTGTATGTTGATTCTTTCACCCTGAAAACATTCACAGCAGCCTTGGAAATGTCTGGGAATGTCTGGGATCGCAGAACAATCAGTATTCGTTTCTCTGACCAGCCTCTTCCAAAAATGTAATCAGTCTCATTCTAATCCCCAAAGCTCACTTCTGTAAGATCTTTGTGAGAATTTAAAACTTTATTAAAAAGTGCTCCTACTAGATTTCTCATAATGTAAAAACAGGAAAAAGAAGAATAAAAATGGATACATCCCTTTATCCAGCCAGGTAAATCTGTAAGCTAATTCATGTGTGATGGACACAAATGAGCGTTTTGCATTTTTACAGCTAACAGACAGATTATTGTCCCCTGTCCACCTCCTCAACTGCTTGCCTAAATTACAGTTTACAAGACATTTTTAAATATTTCTGAGGCAGACATAATTTGTTCACCTACATAACTTCATGAAAATGCGAGAGGAAGGTAAGATAGAAGCAACATACTGTGCCACTGCCACACTTGTTTTGGTAGTTATGCTTTCCTGGCAACACTGTTATTAGATGCACAGAGACTCCTCTACCATGCTATGCTGGTCAGTGGCGAATAATCATATCCGTTTGCTTGATATTGGCATATCACAGCCAGCTCCAACACAAGTTAACTTAAAGTAACCCAAAGGGTATAGAGATCTTGAGTTTGCTTTTGACATTCCAGAACCCTTTCTTCTAGAATGGATCATAGGATATTATGTCTCACCATTGATTTTTGTTCTAACTTCAGGGGGTAGTTGAAAGGTCATTCCCAAAACGGTTCAAAGTTAAAAGCGAATCTGTTGAATAGGCAGGACTGAGCCCATGTAGAGCTTCTACAAATAGATAATCTCTGCTAATGTAGACAGGTAACAGGTTTGGAGATTTTAAAGTCGGAATAGTATATGCTCTCCTTCTGACCCTCATATGCAGACATACAGTTATGCGAAAATATGACTGAGCTATATTCACAATAGCCAATGTAATAAAAGCATGCATTAGTGCCCCTGTATTGGGATGAGAAATAAATGGTCACACTCTGGCAATATTGTTATGATGATAAAATGCATTCTAAGTCCTGTTTCTAAAATGAGATTCACAGCTAAAATTGAATTAAAGACAGCTCCCAGATTTTTTATTTGTTAGCAGGGCTTTATTGCCAACAATTGAAGAGTCACAATGAGTTTTGTTCCATGTATGTCACCAAGATTCGCTCTTGATCTTTCATCCATGACTTGTTATCTAAAATACAGTCATAAAGGGCATCTGCTGGTGTGAGTGATACAAGTACACAACTGTTTAAGCTTATACGTCATCAAAATACCAATGGAACAGACGATCTATTACAAAACATTAGCAACAAAATTACCAAAATAAAATTACCAAAGTAAAAGACTCAGTAGTTTATGGCATTGAGATTCTTCTACGTCTGAGACGTGGCTAACTGGCGACGTGCCGGACGCTAACGTCCGACTAACCGGCTTCTCCTCCGTACGAGCGGACCGGGACACGAACACCGCCGGTAAGAAGAAAGGAGGTGGATTAATCATCTACACCAACGATAGATGGTGCCATCCGGGACATGTGACGGTGAAATCAACACTGTGTAACCGCGACCTGGAGCTAACAGCTGTTAGCATCAGACATTACTACCTGGCGCGTGAATTCTCACATGTCATTCTCCTCGCCGTCTACATCCCTCCACGTGCGGACCCTGAGACTGCACGAGAGACCATCTGTGGGACCACCTCTGCTCTTCGGACCCGGCACCCGGAGGCGCTCGTCATCATCACCGGTGACTTTAACCACGTCACCTTGGACTCATCTCTCCCCACAATGGTCCAGTGTGTAGACTGTCCCACACGGAAGAACAGAACCATCGATCTGTTCTACGCTAATTCTAAGGAGGCATACACCGCCACCCCCCTCCCTCCACTAGGTAAATCAGACCATAACCTAGTGTACCTACAGCCCACCTACATCCCGCTGGTGAAACGGCTGCCAGCAACAACACGACAGGTCAGGAGGTGGTCCCCGGAAGCAGAGGAGATGCTGAGGAACTGCTTCCAGACCACCGACTGGGATGTTATTGTGGGCTCACATGGGGAAGACATTGAGGGGGCAGCTCAGTGTTTTACAGACTACATGAACTTCTGTGTGGACACCGTGGCCCCTGTCAGGACAATCAGGTGTTACCCCAACAACAAACCATGGGTAACCAAGGAAGTCAAGGCTGTCCTGAACAGGAAGAAGCGGGCGTTCAGGAGCAAGAACGAGGAGGAGATGAGGAAGGCCCAGAAGGAAGTGAGACTCTGCCTGAGGGAGGCCAAGGAGGCGTACAGGAGGAAGCTGGAGAAGCAGCTGGGGCGCAACCAAGTGCGGGAGGTCTGGAATGGGATGAGAACCATCACCGGACACGGGAAAGGGCGCAGCACTGTGGAGGGGAATATTGAACGAGCGAATGAACTTAACAGCTTTTTCAATCGGTTCAGCTCCCCCACCACTCCCGGCTCCTCGCCCCAGGCCTCTCCTGGCCTACAGACCTCTCCTGGCCTACAGGCCTCTCCTGGCCCTACAGACCGCTCCACTGATGCTCCCTCCTCCTGTGCTTCCTCTCCTTCCACCCCTGCCACTTCTCCCGAGCCCACTCCAAGAACTGCGAAGCTCAACGGCCCCACCTCAACCACTGGACTTCCAACCTCGCCACAACCTCCTGCTCCCACCACGACCGAGACCATCATCACTGCAGACCTGGTGATGACAACGCTGAGGAGGCTCCGTCCCTACAAGGCGGCTGGACCAGATAAGGTCTCCCCAAGACTCCTCCGAGCCTGTGCTTCGGAACTAGGGGACCCCCTGCAACAATTGTTCAACCTCAGTCTGCGGCTGGGGAGGGTCCCGTCACTGTGGAAGACCTCCTGCATTGTCCCTGTACCCAAGAAAGGACGCCCTACTGAGCTCAACGACCACCGACCGGTCGCTCTTACCTCCCACGTAATGAAGACCCTAGAGCGACTGGTCCTGGAGCTCATGCGTCCACAGGTGCAGGGTGCTATGGACCCTCTCCAGTTTGCCTATCAGGCCAAGGTTGGGGTTGACGATGCTGTCATGTACCTCCTCCACCGCACACTCTCCTACCTGGACGCCGGGGGCTGTGCCGTCAGAGTGCTCTTCTTCGACTTTTCGAGTGCCTTCAACACCATCCAGCCCCAGCTCCCGCAGGATAAACTGACCTCCATGGCTGTGGACCCCTACCTCGTGAGCTGGATTACGGACTACCTAACGGACAGACCCCAGTACGTCCGTATGGGGGACTGTTTGTCTTCTATGGTGACCAGCAGCACGGGGGCGCCACAGGGGACCGTTCTATCCCCCATTCTCTTCACCCTCTACACATCAGACTTCAAGCACAACTCGGATACATGCCACATACAGAAGTACTCCGATGACACCGCGATAGTGGCATGTATCCGGGAGGTTGATGAGGGGGGGCACAGGGCATTGGTGGCTGACTTCGTGGAGTGGTGCCAACAGAACCAGCTCCAGCTCAACGTCTCCAAGACAAAGGAGATGGTTCTGGATTTCCGGTGGGCACCTCCCTCTCCACAGCCGGTGATCATCAAAGGCAGTGAGGTGGAGGTGGTAGAAAACTATAAGTACCTGGGACTGCAGCTAGACAGCAGACTGGACTGGTCACTCAACTCCAACTGTGTGTACAAGAAGGGGCAGAGCAGGATGTACTTCCTAAGGAGGCTGGCCTCCTTCAACATCTGTCCTAAGCTCCTTTTCATGTTCTATCAGTCCGTAGTCTCCAGTGTGCTGTCATACGCCATTGTGTGTTGGGGTGGGGGGGCCAGGAAAAGAGATATGGACCGTCTGAACAGACTCATCCGCAGAGCGGGCTCAGTGGTCGGGCTGAGCCTGGACTCTGTGGAGACGCTTCTGGAGAGCAGGACCATGTCTAAAATTAAGGCCATCATGAACAACACCAGGCACCCCCTACACACCACCTTCTCCCAGCAGAGAAGCACCTTCAGCGGCAGACTGCTGTCACACAGCGCCTCCACAGAGAGGCTGAGGTCCTCCTTCGTGCCCCGTGCCATCAGGGGGTACAATGACTCTCTCAGGAGGAGCGGGGGGGAGGTGGCGAGGTCAGCACGGGGTTGAATATGGATTTAATTTAATTTAATTTAAATGTAATTTTATACTGTTGTATATATATATATATATATATATATATATATATATAATTTATTTATTTTTTATACTGTTTTATATTTTAATTCAATTTTATACTGTTTAGATTTTATTTTATACTGTTTATATTTAATACTGTAATATTTTTAAATTTTATACTGTTTATATTTTAGTTATAGTTTAGTATATAAGTCCTGTTAGTGCTGCATGTGTCTGTCTGTTAGTGTAATGTATGTCTTGTGGTATGTCCTGTGATGTCAATGTTTCCTTTTCTCCTGGTGTTTATCCAGTATTATTTGTTATTTAATGCCTGAGCAGTGGATATATGCAATTTCCTCCGGGATTAATAAAGTATCTATCTATCTATCTATCTATCTATCTATCTATCTATCTATCTATCTATCTATCTATCTATCTATCTATCTATCTATCTATCTATCTATCTATCTATCTATCTATCTATCTATCTATCTATCTATCTATCTATCTATCTATCTATCTATCTATCTATCTATCTATATCATTAACTACAGTGCCAAATTATAACTTATGTGTTAGAATAATGACACATTTTAATGCTGAGACTGTAACCACAGCTTGTAAATTTTCTTTTAACCCCTTTAAAACCTCATTTCAGAAACTAATTAGCAAACTGTGACTAACAATATGATATTTATTATATGCAAGTGAAGTACTGGAATACATGCACTTGATATTTAATATCACTGATTCATGATTTCTTTTATTTTATATTGTTCATAGCCACCCACAGACAAAGTTATAGTTATAGTTACAGGGGAAGCTGTATTACAGTCTTGTATCCTACTTTTGGCTTTTTTCCAGCAGTGAATCTCTACCTAGTCGTAACTTAAATCCAGCTGTGCAGCCTGATTTGTTGGCTTTTCAATTGCTTTGTTGCATGATGTGCATCCCTTGAGCACATTTTATTAACCGTAAACCATCATAAGCTTGTAACTGTGAGTGCTGCTGAATGCCCACTGTAACACTAATTTGAGTTTCCCATTAGTTTGTGTGCAAGCCCCTCTTCTACACTCTACTGTCTTTGTCCAGTCCATTCTCCAACCGGTCAGTGAGTCACAGCAGCAAGGCCAAAACCTGTCCCTTGTGTGGGGTAATTGTGTTTTTGTATTAGCTGTCTGACTGCATTACAGCAGCCGTGAACCCGTGTCTACCTTGTTCCCATCACTCAGGCTACCGAGCCTTGACAAAGTTAGCTGCAAACACTGCTTCCATTTGATTCCAGTCTGCTTTCTGAGCTGAACCTGGACGAACATCAGAAGTACAAGCAGGAGATCAGACTCTGGTGAGTCTGCTGCTTCATTGAGAATCCATATCTTAGCAAACAAGTGCAGCTGGAGTGAGGAGGAAAAAGACGGAGGTGAGTGATTAGATTGCGATCGGATACATGTTATGTCTTCTCGTGTTGCTGCACAAACATGACAGATAGGAAAGGCAGGGAAATGGTAGACAGACACTTTGAACACAAGGACAGGGATGTGCAAGCAGACAGGGACCAAAAGGAGAGAAGAGGGATGGGCACAAAGCGAAGAGATAGAGTGAGAGAAAGGTGAACGAAAACTAACAATGACAGAGACAGAGAGAGAAAGAGAGAGAGCAACAGAGAGAGAGAGACAGAGAAGAAATGATGAAAATGTAACAGTCAGACAAACGGAGACAAACTAAGAAGCAAATCTAATGCATCCTATCTAGTGGACCTTTTACGATTTAAGGTGTAGCCAGAGGAGGATTTTCTCCCTTTAGTTTGGCTTTTCTGCTAAGTAGCATTTTGATATAATCAGCCACTGTGCGTACATATGGAATTCCATTAACCTTTCCTGCTCTGTTGGTTAAATGTCAGCATGGTGCATGAAATTGAATTGGCCATTGATTCAGACACAGGACAATTCCCCCTCTCTGTGGTCTGACAACTACAATAGAGCCAGAATGAATTTGTGTGTTCCTTCAAATACTGTAAGCTCAAATGTTCCCTCAATATATTGATGTAAGAAAAAAAAAAACTAACAAAAAATGATATGCTACAACTATACATGATACCATTTAAAAACAAACCAAAGAAAAAACATTTTCCAAAATGGAAACAGTCCTAGAACAAGATAGGGGTATATGAGATGTGAAGCTGTTCCCCAGATCACATCTTAAAAAGTTTAAACTAGAATATAACGAGATATATTATAGATTGTCCATTGTGCTCATTTTTTCAAAGTGTTGAATGATTATTATCCTAAATCTGATATTACATGGACTGAAAGAGAAGAGAATTCCACGGGAAAAAGTTTATATGCATACTCTGTGTATTTCTCATTTGTGTTCAGTCTCGTGAATTCTGTCATCCATCTACATGAACCATAAATGGACACCATATTTGGATAGAGCCAATTTAATCTTGCATGAATCCATGATGTTAAATCCAACGCTGAGCAGATGCTTACATTCAACAAAACAATGGCTTCTACACAAACAAAGACACAGGCTCTGATCAACAGGGCCCATTAGCTTTTCTTCTCAAGCCTCCTTCCTCTGCACCTTTCAGGCACTGACACTTGTCTTGTTCTGCTCCTTCCATAGTTTCACCTCAGGGAAATGCACTGCTAGCATTGGTTTGCAGGCTACAGTATATACCTAATTATCTACTCAACACCGGCACATTAAACAGCATGAAAACATATGTTTAGTAATAAAAGATAATAATTACACATTTAATTCTTGCTGAAAGTATTGCTGACAAAAAAAGGGATACCTAAATGTGATCTCAGTTGGATTTTGAAGCAGTTGTCTGAGGACAATTAAGGGAAGCAAAGGGACATATTTAATAATACATTTGTTGTGTTGCAAATAAAGACGGAAATGATGAGAAAAAAACTATAAAATGCTTATTGTCTGGCTATTCTGATTCAGGAGGATCCCTTAACAGCAAGTCAATGTGAACCTAACATTTGCTTTTATTTTTATTTTTTAACACTCTCTCGCCATGACAAACCAATACCATGTTGTCAGTAAGAGATGACAGTTCATTTTCAGCTCTTTATTTAGTTTTAGGAATGACAGATGGAGTGCTGACGATTTGACTCTGAGGTGCCAATGGAAATGGAATATCCAGCAGTTTATTATGAAAAGGAAATGTATCCATCCACCAATTAAACTGTTTACACACCAAAAATAAAAACTATTTTGTGGAGGCAAGAAAAGAGGGCATTTCTGAAATAAGACATCCGATGCATGATAACACAGTTAAATCATTCATGTATTCATTCATAAATGAATACATGAATGAAACATGTAATATAGGTGAATAAATTACTCCAAATTGTCCGTAGGTTTGAGCGTGTGCGTCAGTGGTTGTATGTGTCCCTGCAATGTGTCAGCAACACATTTGGGGTGTACCCCAGCTTGGGCCAGTAGCCAGGTGGGTTAAGCTCCAGCACACTTATGACCCGCAAAGCAGAGAAACAACTGTAGATGAGACGTAATTGTCTTGTCTCATTTTCAAGGAAATGGATGGATGGATGGAGGGATGGATGGATGGATGGATGGGTGGATGGATGGATGGATGGATGGATGGATGGATGGATGGATGGATGGATGCCAACAGTACCAACAATTTATGAATGTTGCCATTATCACAATTCAGTCATACATCACACAACGCGATATAAACACACACAAAAAAATGAAATCTGAAAGTACAAGTGATTTATCGTCATATAATTGAGTTTGACTGTCAGGCTGAAGGTCCCCTTCCAACTCTACCAGGCTCTAATTAGCATTTTTAGGAACTGTAGAATCCACTAATCCAAAGTACATAACCGTATTTGTGGTAGGGTCAAACACATATTTTCCAGTTTGACATGGTACAATTTGACTTTAAACTTTTATCATTTTCAAATCGACTTTTGGATGTCCGCTGGATATATTCCCTCCACAGTCTTGCCGGATGCATAAACAAATCTTGACCTTTGTGCTCATTTGTGGAAGTTCAGCACTAATGTTGGAGGAGGGGGTGTGTGTGTCTAAGAGCTCCTGGAATACAGAAGCTCAGATGCTAAAACAATGAGGAGTGGTAACAATCCTGCAGCTCATGAGGTCATCGGATCGATGTGCAGGGATTACGTGGTGAGATGTGGATGTCGATAGGTCAAGAGACATACTCGCTAATGAAGCTGAATTATGACTCATTCATCTGGCTGTGGGCCACACTCTGCTATCTGTCCTTTCTGTTTTCTTTCTTTTTTTCTCTTTCTTTCTTTCTTAATTTATGTGACCAGGAAGAGGAGAATTGACAACAATAATGTTCAAGAAGCAGCTACTGTTTTTTGCTGTTACATCAGATGTCTCTTAAAACTAGAATTTGGTTTCTATAAAATGACAAAAGACCTAAACAACTTTAGGAACATATGGTGTTACAAAAATGTCCTATGCACTTTAGTTGATGACCACCTCACTTTTGCAAACTTGTATTTCCTTTTGTTTATTGGTGTTTAGTATTTTTGAAGTTTCATCTAATGAAAAATTGTAAAATGTTCTAAATGTTCTCAATGTGATTGCAGTTTTGTTTTTTTTGCAAAAAATCTTCTTCTGAAGCACTTTAGTGCTTTCATCTAATGTAAAAGTGTTTTTGCAAAAATAAAAAAAAAATCTTTCTTTCTTTCATCTTCTCCTGTGAGGAGTGCGTAAGGTGAGTGGAGACATTGCTGAGTAAATTTCAGTATTTTTTATTTTGTCACATTCTGTTTTTGAGTTTGTACTCTTTGTGTATTGTTAATTGTGTTTGTATTGCGTGTTTAACATCGTTTATTTTCAGGTTTTATATCTTTTTAGCTGACCAGGTGTGTGCCGGTTGGCGGCCACTCAGACGCCGTCATGGCGGGTGGTGGGTTTGATTTCACTAGGCTGACAAGGGACCACGGGATTAGAGTGGTGTCTCATTTAGGTGTGGAGGAGGTAGCACTAGCGGTGGGTGAAGTTATCGGGTATAAAGAACTGAAGTCTGCCGGCCAGATGAACAAGGCAATCGTCATGTTCGTGGCGAAGGTAGAACAGGCAAAGCTACTGGTGGAACGGGGGATAAACTTTGGCGGACTGTTTATACCCGCTTTGTGATAAAGTTATCACTGGTTAGAGAACTCTCTCGACACGGAAAAGTTGTGTCGCCAATTACCAGAATCACGATGGGGTGTATGTCCCCGCATCTGGGGCATCTCATTTGTTACCGCCGACAGGTATCCATGATCCTGAACAACAGGACAGAAGAATTTGACTACCGTGTTGTTGTTAGAGTGGATGGCTGTGACTACCCATGGTACGCCACCTCCTCTCGGATGAAGTGTTTTGGCTGTGCAGGGGACGCGGATCAGAGGGATGCTCCGAGGAGCGAGACTGAGAGTCAGATGCAGGTAGGAGCAGTGATAACCAGTAATATCGTGAGGGGGCGGAGTGAAGGTGGGACAAGTGAGGATGGTGGCAGGGTAGCTGAGAGAGCAGGTGGAGTGATGGGTGAGAGTGGGGCGGCGCCCAGCAAGATGGGTGACGCGACACTTGCGGTGGGTGACAATGGGGGGCTGACAGGTGAACAGGGGGAGACTGGAGAGATAGTGAGCGAAATAGGTGAGAGCATGGAGGTGGCAGGTGTACTGGGTGAGGACAGTACACTGGGTGAGACTAAGGTGGTGACAAGTGCAGTAGGTGACAATAGGCAGGGGACTGGTGATAAAAATGAAAATGTTGACACAGGAAGCCAGACAGGTCCTGAAGATATCACAGACGAGCGTGAGTCTGAATGGATTCCTGCTTCTGCCAGGCGCTGCGGTAAGCGGAAGAATGTTTTAACTGTTCCTGATGGACGTAAAGCTGGTCGACTTAAGGTCACACTGAGTGTTCCAGACAGTAGTGACAGTGATGAATATATGTCTGACTGCAGTGACCTATCTCACACTCCAGTCACTGCCAGTCAAAACCACGATTTGTACCCTGAAAAAATGTTTAATTGTTTTTACAACAAACTAAAGGCATGAAAGGTCTGAACCTGGAACAGTTTTTTCCTGATAAATTAATTTTTTTTATAATTCGGCAAAACAACTTATTCAAAACAGAGCCACATCAGAACTCAGTGACCAAGAGATATACCGACTCAAAAAGAAAATGAGTTAAGTCCGCAAACAACTGAGGTTTGATAGGGCTATCTGTGTGTAGTTACTTTAAGGTACTTTTAACTTTTTCCCTTATCATGGATTATTTTAGAGTGGGGACATTAAACGTAAATGGAGCCAGAGAAGAAAGGAAAAGAGCACTAATTTTTGACACAGCAAGGAGGAAAACTATTGATGTTCTGTTTTTACAAGAAACACACAGTGATGAGAACAATGTGGTGGACTGGATGAAGGAGTGGGAAGGACAGGTGATCCTGGACCACAACACCACGCTGAGTGGTGGAGTGGGCTTCCTGTTCTCTAGAACTTTTAACCCAACATCTCTAGAAAAAGGGGAGGTGTCTTTTAGTGAAGGCACATTTTGAACACCGCACCCTGGTTTTTGTAAATATTTATGCTCCAACAAACGGTGCAGAGAGGAAGGGCATTCTAGAAATAATACAAGCTAAGCTAGATAGCTGTGGTTCGGAAGACTTTTTAATTTTGGGTGGGGATTTTAACTGTACTGAGGATGGGATGTTAGACCGTAACCACGCAGAGCCTTACCCAGCATCCTAACACACTCTAAAACGGCTGGTCTCTTCTCATGGCCTAGTGGATGTGTGGAGGAGGATGCATGCAGACTGCCGACAGTACACTTGGTCCCACCTGACAGAAGGTGGGGTGTCTTTAGCCAGGCTGGATCGCTTTTACTGTTTTAAACACCATTTGAATGCTTTCAAAGACTGTAATATAATGCCAGCTGCTTATACTGATCATTCTCTGGTTTTATGTCACGTTGTGATGGGAAATATTTTACCTAGGAGTGCATACTGGCATTTTAATTCAACTTTAGCTTTGGACAGAGGCTTTAGAGAGATCTTCAGTTATTTTTGGAGCACTTTTAGACTTAGAAAAGCTGATTTTACCTCTCTTAGCCAGTGGTGGGACTATGGCAAAAGAGAGATAAAAGTCCTGTGCCAACAGTTTATTCTGAACGTCACACGTGACACCTGCCGGTCTATGGAACACCTAGAGGCTGAGATTGTGGAGTTGGACACAAGCGCTTCCACAGGAAATCAGAGGTGTACTGCAATCCTCAAGTCCAAAAGAATGGCTTTAGCCGACCTGTTGGATACTAAAGTACAGGGTGCACTAGTCCGATCCAGGGTACAAAACATCACCGAGATGGATGCTCCCTCTAGCTTCTTCTTCGGCCTTGAAAAAAAGCATGGACAGACCAACGTGATCCACTCCCTGCTGTCTGTCACAGGACAGGAGCTGACAGAGCCTGGACAGATCAGAAGGCGAGCCGTGAGTTTTTATTCATCTTTGTATGACAGTGAATACCGGGAAAACCAGCCACTGTTAGAGGAGTTCTGTGCAGAGATACCTCAGGTCTCCACGGAGACAAATTCACAACTTGACCGGCCGCTGGAGTTAGAGGAACTCCACACTGCCCTGCAGAACATGCAGCGATGACGTTCTCCGGGTATCGATGGTCTGACGGTTGAGTTCTATCCAGCCTTGTGGGACATTCTAGCACGCGATATGCTGGAAGTGTTCACCATCCACTGTCCTGCCGGAGGGCGGTCATTGCCCTCCTGCCTAAAAAAGGCAATCAGCAGGATATCAAGAACTGGCGCCCTGTGTCACTGCTCTGCACCGATTACAAGATTCTGTCCAAAGCTTTGGCTACCAGGCTGAGGGAAGCTATGGAGCAGGTCATCCACCGGGATCAAACCTACTGTATGCCCGGCAGGTCCATGGCAGACAATGTCTACCTAATTCGTGATGTTTTGGAGGTGTCCAGATCATTGGGTATAAACGCTGGTCTCATTTCGTTAGATCAGGAAAAGGCATTTGACTGTGTTGAGCACAGCTTCCTCTGGACAACTATGGAGAGGTTTGGGTTCAGCAATGAGTTCATTGCCAAGATCAAGGTGTTGTACAGTGACGTTGAGAGTATTCTGAAGTTTAACGGCAGTTTGTGTGCCCCCTTCAGGGTGCATCGGGGCATCCGGCAGGGTTGTGCCCTGTCTGGGATGCTCTATGCACTCTCTCTGGAACCCCTCCTCTGTAAAATCCGCAAAAGCATCGATGGTTTGATTGTACCTGGTGTTAGAGAGAGCATTCTTTTATCTGCCTATGCTGATGATGTTGTTGTTCTTATCAAAAACCAAAGGGATGTTAATGTTCTGGTGGGTTTGACAAACTCATTCAATGTTTTAACTGCTGCAAAAGTAAACTGGAACAAAAGTGAAGCCCTTGCTTTTGGCGAGTGGCATGGCAACCTCCCAGTTCTTCCTCAAAACTTGTGTTGGAAGACTGATGGTCTCAAATATCTCGGTGTGTACCTGGGAAATGAGACAACAACCAGGAAGAACTGGGAGGGCGTCATTGACAAAATAGAAGGGAAACTTAAAAAATGGAAATGGTTGCTCCCCAGAATGTCGTACAGAGGTCGAGTTTTAGTGATAAACAACCTGGTAGCCTCGCAGCTGTGGCACCACTTGGCCTGTATGGACCCCCCCATCAGTGTTTCTAGCCCAAATCCAGACCAAACTTGTTAACTTTTTCTGGGATGGGCTGCATTGGGTGCCTCAAGGAGTGTTGTTTTTATCAAGAGAGGAGGGGGGACAGGGCCTCATCCACCTGGCTTGCAGAACAGCCACCAGATTACAGTTCATCCAGCGGTTTCTGACCGGACCAGCAGATCTGACGTGGAGAGAGGTGGCCAGCTGCATATTCAGACGAGTGAGCCACTTGGACCTGGATGCTGCACTGTTTTTAATGGACTCTAAGTTTCTAAAGTTTAACGGTTTGCCTCTGTTTTATCATGGTGTTTTTAAGTCATGGGCCCTTTTTAAAAGCAGCCCAGGAAAAAGCTCTGACTCTCTGTTCTGGTTACTGAGGGAACCACTAGTGCATGGGGCCAGGCTGGACGTCTGCAGTGGAGCCACACCTGGTCTGTCTGCAGCGCTTTGCAGAACCAGGACCATGACCCTCCAGCAACTGGTGGACAACGCTGGGCCTGCGCTGGCGGATGCCCAGGCTGTGAGCTCCCTGCTGAACATCCAGTCCACCAGGGTGGCTCAGAGGGTGCTACAACTGTGGAGGCAAAGACTTTCCGGGAAGGAGAGAAACCTCCTCCTGGACTATAGTACAGGGACTGTGCCAGACAGCAAAGATCCTTTCCCAGAGTCCACATCAGTCCCCTGTTTGAAGAACTGGAGGGTGCTCTCCTCGGAGATGAACGACAGATCAGCCTGCACACGGCCAACAAAAAAATACTGTACAAACAATGTGTAAAAGTGATCAACAAGAAAAACCTGTGTAACAGAGCACCCACTACCTGGGCCAACAGGATGATGGGAAATGGACCTGACCCCCAGTGGAGACTTCTGTACAAACCTCCCCTCAAGAAAAAAACAGCCGACCTCCAGTGGAGGATTTTACATGGTGCCATCAGTTCCAATGCTTTTGTCTCTGTTTTCGCCCCTGCGGTGTCCAGCCAGTGTCCCTTCTGTCCCCCTTCGTGAAACAGTCTTTCATGCTTTCAGTGAGTGTGGGAGACTTGCAGTGCTCTTCACTCTTCTAACGAATGTTTTTAACTTGTTCAATGAAAACTTTAGTATCAGGAAATTCATCTACGGTGCTGGGTACAATAGATCAAATCAGAGAAAGTGGCAGCTTTTAAATTTTATTTCTGGAGAGGCAAAACTTGCAATTTATGTGACCAGGAAAAGGAAAATTGAAAACAATACCGTTCAAGAAGCAGCTACTGTTTTTTGCTGTAACATCAGATGTCGCTTAAAACTAGAATTTGGTTTCTATAAATTGACAAAAGACCTGAATAACTTTAGGATAATAACTCTTCCCTTTGTTTCTTGGTGTTTAATGTTTTTGAGTGTTTAGTGTTTTTGAAATTTCATCTAATGAAAAATTGTAAAATGTTCTAAATGTTAAATGTGATTGAAGTTTTTTTTGCAAAAGATCTTCTGAGGCACTTTAATGCTTTCATCTAATGTAAAACTGTAAAATGTTTGAATGAGATTAAAGTGTTTTTGCAAAAATAAAAATAAAAATTCTTTCTTTCTTTCCACAGAGCGGGCTCAGCGCAGGAGATTCACCTGTATAGATAAACCTGTATTAGGCATAGCATCTGGAGATAGGATGGATAACCAAAGATTACAGATTAAACTTAAAAGGGCACAACTCCAGCAACAAGAGAAGTGGTTAGCTGAAATGAAAGATGAGTTGGGAAAGAAAACCCTTGAGGTCCAGGCAAAAGATGCGGAAATAGCAGAGCTCAAAATCCAGATAAACAAAATGGAGATGGAGAATGATGAGCAGAACGGCCACGCTCCCGAACCTGGAAATTAATTAAAATTGTAAATACATATATGTGTTATTAAATGTGTCATTAATTAAAATACCAATTCTTTCTTTAGGAACATCTGGTGTTACAAAAATGTCCTATGCACTTTAGTTGATGACCACCTCACTTTTGCAAACTTCCTGTTATAACGCACTAATTTTTATATTGTATTTCCCTTTGTTGTTTCTTGGTGTTTAGTGTTTTTGAAGTTTCATCTAATGAAAAATTGTAAAATGTTCTAAATGTTAAATGTGATTGAAGTTTTTTTGCAAAAAATCTTCTTCTGAAGCACTGTAGTGCTTCATCTAATGTAAAATTGCAAAATGTTTGAATGTGATTAAAGTGTTTTTGCAAAAATCAAAAATCTTTCTTTCTATCTATCTTTTTCCTTATACCCCTTTGAACCAGCCATTCCTCCAGCCATCACACTCTCCCTCTCTCTCCCTGCCGTCTTTGTTTTTGCCTTCCTATCATCATTCCTTCTCTCTTGCAGCCTCTCACTGCTCTCAAGTTGCTCGTAACCAAATCTCAGGGTTCTCCATTTCCGTCCTACTAATACCCTCCTAATACCAACTCCCACACACACTCACACATGCACACACACAGACACACACATTCCAGTCTTAGCATCCTTACAGAGTTTCATCTAAGAGCACAAACATTTTTTCAGTATTCTTTTTATCATATCGGTTAAAATAAAGCTCTCATCTCAATGCCAGTGGTCCCTAATGATGACTTATTCCTGACGCCTGATGGGAAAAAACGTTACTCTGACAGATGTGACAAAATTACAAGTCTTTCAATCAAACTGCATGAAAGTTAAGGTGAGGAGTCCTGGAGAAAGTTGTAACATACTTCCATTACCATGCCTCTATTTCTCAACAGGGCGACAGATTGCCTTTCTTTATGACTCCACGCCCCAGAAAGCTGCTAAATTAAAATAATGCAACTGGGTTGAAGATTTGACTTTCTAATAGAGAAGTGTAGTGGCATGCAGGAATCTGTGCCAAATTGTAGCTTTTAAAGTTGTTTTCACGATCTCCCTCACCGGGCAATATCCGCACTAAAACACTCTTTCATCAGCAAATGGTGAGATTCTCTTGTTCTTAACCTTCCCTTTGCCTTTCCTCTCAGCTGCATTATCAGGGTCTGCTCATATAAACACCTGCCAAGATGGTGACAGAGTGGCCGATGTGTGCCCTCCCTTCAGTCGGGACCATTTGTGGATATTTGTTCATCATAATTTGTGTCTGGCTCAATGTCCCTGTTAGTGTGGATGCTGTGAGGAGGAGAAGAGATAGAGGGGGAATTACATTCATATTTGAGTTTTAAAGTTCAGTCAAGACCATTAAAAGTGAACTCCCATACAACATCCAAAACATATTCAGCCAACATGCTGAGTTTGTTTGACATAACAGCAAAGCACAAGAAATGAAGACAATACACTGACCAACAATTTAAAAGACAAATACCAGACAAATGTCTCTGTGAGGTGGTGGCTGTTAACAGAATGTTCAAAGAAGCTTCATTCTCACAAATTCTACAAGTTCCTGAAACTCCACTGGAGGGATAATCAGCAGCTTAACTCGAGGAGGACAGCACTTCTCCTTTAGTCAGTCTGTTGCCCTCAGCAAAGACAAGGATATCTGTAGTGCGGTGGGTAAAACTGGTATTCTCATTGGACAGTTAGGTAGTCTTATATTCATTTATATGATTTTAACCAAATATGGAGTACTGGGTGAGGTCATGTGATTTAAGCATGGTCTTGCAGAATAACAATTAGCTCTGCCTCACACATTCAACGTCGATGGAACTGCTCAGAAAGCAATTTAAGCCTCAAGGGGCTATTGGGGTCTTGGTGGTCCTAGGTGATGTTGTCCACAGTGGTCCACAGTACACTCAGGAAGCTTGTGTGTTTGCCCAGACACATGAAAAATTAAAAGGAACATTGATTCTGAGGCATTATAAATCTTAATTATTGTTATACATTTGTTCAATAATCTTTTTATATGAATGGTGATTGCCTTCTGTGCTGCAAGCAAAATATTTGGCAGACTGCTTTAACAGTAAATGTTTTTTAAGCAAAGCAGGAACCCAAAACTCAGAGAGAAATTATTTTGTGTTTGCTTTTAACTATTTACTTTATGTGGGGGTGTAAAATCCCTATTAATTCTGTTGTCATGTGACTGAAGTTGAGCTGGCATGTTTATCTTTACCTTTACCTTCACATTCTTATCCTCTAAGGGATATAATGCATGACAGCACTTTGAAATGAGCATTAAGTACTGCAGGCTCTCAGGAACCCCCCTTTTCCCACAGTTCAACGCCTCCTCGTCTTCCTCTTACTGTCGAAAAGTTAATGTCCCAAAAATAAAAGGAATAAATCCCTCCTGCTTGACGAGAGAAGGAATATAGTTCCAGGTCCCAAAAAGCTTTTGCATATTATAGTTAAAAAGTCACAGCTGGAATCCACTTGTACCGAATGAGGCGACAATGTAGACGCAATAGATAGATAATAAATAGACACAATCACGAAAAAAGTAAAAGGCAAACTCTGTTTTTGAATGTACAGTAGTTACTGGTTGACAGAAACATTATTCTCCTCAGGAAGATAAATGTACAACTATATGTGACTTTGCAGTGGATTCCCATTTCCAATGTGTTTGTATAGCCTGCTTGTTTCTTCCTCCGCCTCCCTCTCATGCCAGTGGAACCGATGGTGGACAATGAACAAAAGAGTGCTGACTTGATTTCCTATTACTTGTAGTGGAAGAACTCTTTTGTCCAAGGATGGGCACTATAATGGGGTGTAATGAGAGAATTGAGGTGTTTGCGGAGGAGGAATGCGGTGCAACAAGAGGGCCAATTTCGTTTCTCTAAATTTGTTTGCCCCCCGCCCCTCGTTTCCTCTATGTCAGCGTTTAATAGTGTCAGCACATCCAGAGATAGCCGGAGAGAGTATGGAGGAAAAGATACATGAGCGTTTTACCAGTCTTACTCCTCTTTATATGTTTGTTGGATAAAACTTTTCTCACCCCCCCCCTTTCCTCTCTCTCTCCCCCTCTTCACCCTCATGGAGTCTTTCCCCCCTCTTTCCCTCCGTCCTATCTGCTCTCATGGGGCTTCTCTGGGTGTATCTTTCCTGTTTTCCTCTCTCCTATCCAATGCAATTTTCTCTTTATCAGTATTTGATTTCCACTGAGTGAGTTGTCCTCTGCACAGATACCAACAACAGAGGCAGGGACCACAGCACAAAAAAAAGAAAAAGAAGTGTTTATCTAACTTACCCCTCCCTTCTTTATAAACTTCAATTGCAATTTATCTCTCTCCTGTTATCCTTTTTTTTGCACTTCCTCTGTCTCTCTATCACCCTGGATCAGACCTTTAACTATTACTGAAAAGCTGCTTCTGTGTACTTATTTTCTGCTTGCTAAAAATGATTGACAATGCAGGTAGGCACGCAAAGTAACACCAGGGGTGGACAGTAATGGAGTAAATTTACTTAAGTACTGTACTTAAGTACAGATTCTGAGGATTTTTACTTTACTCAAATACTAGAATTCTTTCAAACTTCTTACTCTTACTCGAATACATTTGTGACGTAAAAGCGGAAATACGTCATCCCCTACCCAATCAGCTCAAAACAAGACCGCGGTGGCAATGGCGACTGCCGAAGAAGCCTTCATTGAATCTGATGAACATGATGAGCTGGGGTTTTATGAGGTGGAGGAAGAAAACCCATGGCCTCATCTTAAAGATATGTTCGAGTTTGTAGAAGTGAAAAAGGACAACACGGACTCAGACAAGAAAAAATACATTTTCAAATGCTTATTGTGTTTGCCGAAGAAAAACTGACAAAGGTCACACCTAGAGACCTCTGGTCACTTAATTTTACAGTACTGCAGACTGACAGAGACTGGCGGACACAGGGCCACCGAGACACACAGACTGGGTGGCAGGGGGAGACACACAAATTGGGGGGGGGGGGGGCAGACAGACAGGTGGGGGGAGACAGACAAATATTGTGGTACTGGGATATGTGCTTCCTGTAAACATTGAGTTGTTGAAAGCAGAGATTTAGTAAAGCAGTTGTTGTCAACCAGTAGTCCACCAGTGTGTCCTTTAGGGGTTCCAGTTGGTCCCCAGTTAAACGAGTTGGTTGGGCCTGTATGGCTCCATTTGGTCTTGTGTGTGTATGGAAGGGGGGGATTGTTTAATAAAATGTGAAAAGGACATAATTGTCCTCTTTGATGATTCCGTTAATTTTATTTCCATTTTAATAGATGTAGGGGAAGGCTTGGTACAGTATAACATGGTTCTACAGGCTAGCACATCAGTGCAGCTGGTTTCAAAAAGTTTTCTCTGAAACAAGAGATACAAGGTACTACATATAAAATTGTAAAATGACAGTAATTCAGTCAGGTCCATTCTCATCAAAGATAAAAAAAAAATCAGAATTTACTCTTACTCTTACTTTTACTTTAAGTACATTTAAAAGCATTTACTCTTGAATACTTAAGTACATTTAAAAGCAAGTACTTTTTTACTCTTACTCAAGTAATGTATTGACTGGGCTACTCTTACTTGTAGCGGAGTAAATTTTGACCAGAAGTATTTGTACTCTTACTCAAGTACTGGGGTCAAGTATTCTATCCATCTCTGAGTAACACTCAGTTACGTTGTAGTTGTACTAGGTCATCATACAGTCCAAGAATTACTACTTTAGTATTTTTTGATCACGGTAATGTTCAGGGGCAACAGTAAAAGGTTTACAATGATTGTCTGCTGTATTTTCTTTTATTCACAAAGCTTTATTTGATGTCCTTGAATGATTTTAATATGGTGAAGCACATCCTCACACACACACATCCTCACACAAACAGTGGTTGCAATGCACTGACCCTGTTTCCCATTATTGTCCAGGAAAAAGGAAAAATGATATCCCTCTCTCATTTTGCTCTTACGCCTAAAGACATCCATTGTGACAAATTCATAATTCAAGTCCTTTTAATGATGTGATTAAAAAGTCATTTTGATCTTCCATAAATCTCCACGCACCCGAATGCACTCGTGCACAACACACACACACACACACACACACACACACACACACACACACACACACACACACACACACACACACACACACATACACGCACACACATACACTTTTTTCTCCATCCTGCCCACTAACCCACAAGATTTTGTCTGCAGAGTAAAAGTTTCTAATTTGCTCTTAATGAATGTAAACTCTTAATGAGCCCCCGGTCTCCTCCACCTCCTCCTCCTGTTTGTGCGCCTCCCCAGAGCAGCCTTGAACTTGTGCCGTGTATTTGAGTGTTTGTTGCCTGATGTTTGGAGGCAGATGCATCACAGCCCATTACATAACAGAGACCTGTGGGAGAAGAACTCGTGGAGGATGAGTAGCAAGGTGGCTGCTGAGTTGGTTTATTAGTAGGTTTATATTTGATTGACTGTGATTCTAATTCCTTTTATTATCAGACAGCCAAAGTGAAGAAAAAAAATTGTCAGAAGAGAGGAGTTTCATTTTAAATCAATCTATAATTTGTAATAGATTTTCCCAGAAGCCCCAAACCTGATGGGTTGAGCACTGCCATATTGACAGATTGAGGATAGCGGAGATGCTAGTTGAGCTTTGAGAATGAGGGCTGCATGTGAATGTTTTTATTTTTGTTGTTGTTTTTTGCAATGGTAGCTAAAATGTCAAAAAGAGATGAAACCTGCATGTTGGTGGATGTCTAAAGATACCAGCTACATGATCTATGTTCAAAGCTGTATTGGAAACATAATCAAAGGCTTTTTAACAGTAGGAAATTAACTGTAGCCAGAGCGGGCAAAACACTGAACAGTAAAATGCTGCCAATGTGCAAAGGCGGCA